>NC_091302.1:18561489-18566489 GCF_038502225.1 Cherax quadricarinatus
GAGTGTGTGTGTGTACTCATCTAGTTGTACTCACCTAGTTGAGGTTGCAGGGGTCGAGTCCAAGCTCCTGGCCCCGCCTCTTCACTTGTCGCAACTAGGTCACTCTCCCTGTACCGTGAGCTTTATCATACCTCTGCTTAAAGCTATGTATGGATCCTGCCTCCACTACTTCGCTTCCCAAACTATTCCACTTTCTGACTACTCTGTGGCTGAAGAAATACTTCCTAACATCCCTATGATTCATCTGTGTCTTCAACTTCCAACTGTGTCCCCTTGTTACTGTGTCCAATCTCTGGAACATCCTGTCTTTGTCCACCTTGTCAATTCCTCTCAGTATTTTGTATGTCGTTATCATGCTCCCCCCCTATCTCTCCTGTCCTCCAGTGTCGTCAGGTTAATTTCCCTTAACCTCTCCTCGTAGGACATACCTCTTAGTTCTGGGACTAGTCTTGTTGCAAATCTTTGCACTTTCTCTAGTTTATTTACGTGCTTGGCAAGGTGTGGGTTCAAAACTAGTGCCGCATACTCCAATATGGGCCTAACGTACACGGTGTACAGGGTCCTGAACGATTCCTTATTAAGATGTCGGAATGCTGTTCTGAGGTTTGCTAGGCGTCCATATGCTGCAGCAGTTATTTGGTTGATATGTGCCTCAGGAGATGTGCCTGGTGATATACTCACCCCGAGATCTTTTTCCTTGAGTGAGGTTTGTAGTCTCTGGCCCCCTAGACTGTACTCCGTCTGCGGTCTTCTTTGCCTTTCCCCAATCTTCATGACTTTGTGGGGTTGAACTCCAGGAATCAATTGCTGAACCAAGTCTGCAGCGTGTCCAGATCCCTTTGTAGTTCTGCCTTGTCTTCGATCGAATGAATTCTTCTAATCAACTTCACGTCATCTGCAAACAGGGACACTTCGGAATCTATTCCTTCCGTCATGTAGTTCACAAATGCCAGAAACAGCACTGGTCCTAGGACTGACCCCAGAGGGACCCCCCTGGTCACAGGCGCCCACTTTGACACCTCGCCACATACCATGACTCGCTGCTGTCTTCCTGACAAGTATTCCCTGATCCATTGTAGTGCCTTCCCTGTTATCCCTACCTGGTCCTTCAGTTTTTGCACTAATCTCTTGTGTGGAACTCTGTCAAACGCCTTCTTACAGTCCAAGAAAATGCAGCCTATCCACCCCTCTCTCTCTCTTGTCTTACTACTGTCACCCTGTTTGTGACACAGGATTTCCCGTCCCTGAAACCATGTTGGCTGCTGTTGATGAGATCATTCCTTTCTAGGTGTTCCACCGCTCTTCTCCTGATAATCTCCATGTACATGTCAGTGACACTGGTCTGTAGTTTAGTGCTTCATGTCTGTCTCCTTTTTTAAAAATTGGGATTACATTTGCTGTCTTCCATGCCTCAGGCAATCTCCCTGTTTCGACAGATGTATTGAATATTGTTCTTAGAGGTACACATAGGGCCTCTGCTTCCTCTCTCAGGACCCATGGAGAGATGTTATCCAGCCCTATTGCCTTTGAGGTATCTAGCTCACTCAGAAGCCTCTTCACTTCTTCCTCGGTTGCGTGTACTGTGTTCAGCATTTGGTTGTGTACCCCACCTCTCCGTCTTTCTAGAGCCCCTTGTGTCTCCTCTGTGAACATTTCTTTGAATCTCATGTTGAGTTTCTCACATACTTCACAGTCATTTCTTTTTGTCTCTCCTTCCTTCCTTAGCCTGATTACCTGGTCTTTGACTGCTGTTTTCCTCGTGATGTGGCTGTATAACAGCTTCAGGTCGGATTTGGTTTTCGCTGCTATGTCATTTTCATATTGTCGTTGGGCCTCCCTTCTTACCTGTGCATATTCATTTCTGGCTCTACTACTGCTCTCCTTATTCTCCTGGGTCCTTTGCCTTCTATATTTCTTCCATTCCCTAGCACACTTGGTTTTTGCCTCCCTGCACCTTTGAGTGAACCATGGGCTCATCCTGGCTTTTTCATTATTCCTGTCACCCTTGGGCACAAACTTATCCTCAGCTTCCTTGCATATTTTTGTTACATATTCCATCATACCTTTTACTGGCTTCCCTGCCAGTTCTCTGTCCTACTGAACCCCATTCAGGAAGTTCCTCATTCCCATGTAGTCCTCTTTCTTGTAGTTTGGCTTCATTTGCCATGGCCTTCCTCCTTCCCCCTCCACATGTAGCTCTACTGTGTATTCCAAGCTTAAAACCACATGATCGCTGGCTCCAAGGGGTCTTTCATATGTGATGTTCTCAATATCTGCACTACTCAAGGTGAATATTAGGTCCAGTCTTGCTGGTTCATCCTCTCCTCTTTCTCTTGCAGTGTCCCTTATGTGTTGGTACATGAAGTTTTCCAGTACCACCTCCATCATCTTAGCACTCCATGTATCTTGGCCCCCTGTGGCTCCAAGTTCTCCCAATCAATTTCCTTGTGGTTAAAGTCACCAATGATCAGTAGCTTTGCCCTGCACACATGAGCCCTTCTGGCCAGTGCAGCCAGTGTGTCAACCATCGCTCTATTGACTATCTTCATACTCTTGCCTTGGCCTCCTGCTGTTCTGTGGTGGGTTATACATAACCAATTATCACTTTGGGACCTCCAGGCTGAAGCGTTCCCACTATGTAATCACTTGCTTTTCCACTGTCTCCTCTCTCCACCTCATCAAAATTCCATCGGTTTTTGATCAGCAGTGCCACTCCTCCACCCCCCCTGTTCCCTCTGTCTTTCCTCAGGATTTGGTATCCAGTTGGAAAGATAGCATCTGTTATCATACCTGTAAGCTTGGTTTCTGTGAGAGCTATGATGTCCAGTGATGCCTCTTTGGCTCTTTCGTGCCCACTCCTCCCACTTATTTGTTATTCCATCAGCGTTTGTTTACCATACCTTCAGTTTCCTCTCCAACACTGTGGTTTGTGGGTCTGTGAGGGTAGGGGACCTGGTAGTGTACTGTGGGATTCTATAGGTGAGTGTTGGGATGGTGTGATAGGTTTTGGGGTTCTGGGGGTTGTTCTGTGTGTGCTTGCCCTTGTTACTCTGCCATGCTCTGATTGATCACTGCTGGTTCCGCCCTTGTCTCCCTTCCTAGCTCCTTTCGTTTTTGTGTTCTCTCTCTCAGCTGCTGTCGTTCTGTTTGTGTTCTGTCTCTGTCTAAGAACGCTCTCCTGTACTCTGCCGAGTACTTCAACCATGGTTTCTCTTGGAGGATCCTGTTCCACACTGTTTCTGTCCTGAAAATCAGCTTGATCAGTCGTTTTCTCCCCTTCAAGTACCCACCTATTCTCTGAAAATTTACAATCTCGTCCATGTCTTCTTCACCTATTTCGGTGATGATGTTCTCAATCTCCTTTCTTTCTGCCTCCTGTCTTTCAGTTTGTGTCCTTCCCTCGCTCTCCTGATGCCCATGAATAAACACTGGCTTTGCCCTTTCCTCCTGTCTATGAGTGGCCATTTTCTCCCTTGTTTTTCCAGTAGCTCTTGGTAGCATGGTGTGCCTCTGCATTTGACCTATCACCCTCTCCATTGGCGCCCAGCTGCTCTCCCCTTTCACTCCTTGGCCCTATTTGGCAGGCTGATATGACCTCAGCATAATTCATCTCTCCTTCCTTCCTGTTTGGCCTCTCAGCTTCATATGCTGTCTTCTCTGGTCAATACCATTGTAACTCGCTTAAGCCTGTTTACCTCATCTTCTAGGACCCTTATCCTGGCTACTGCAGTTTCAACTTGTCCCTCCCAATTCTTCTTCTCCTTCTCCAACCTCTTTTCCAATTTCACAGAAAGCTCTATTTCCATTTTTACAGAAAGCTTTCCTAATTTTCTCTCCCACTCTTATTCCATCCTTTTCCACTGCTTCTCCATCCACTCCTCCTTACCAAAACCATTCTCATCTGATCCTTGGTTCCTTCGAGTCCCTACCATTGTGTGTGTGTACTCACCTATTTGTACTCACCTATTTGTGGTTGCAGGGGTCGAGTCTTAGCTCCTGGCCCCGCCTCTTCACCGGTTGCTACTGGGCCCTCTCTCTCCCTGCTCCATGAGCTTTATCAAACCTCGTCTTAAAACTGTGTATGGTTCCTGCCTCCACTACGTCATTTTCTAGGCTATTCCACTGCCTTACAACTCTATGACTGAAGAAATACTTCCTAATATCTCTCTGACTCATTTGTGTCTTCAACTTCCAATTGTGGCCTCTTGTTTCTGTGTCCCCTCCCTGGAACATCCTGTCTTTGTCCAGACAGTATTTTTTATGTCGTAGTATTTTATATGTCGCAGTATTTTATATGTCGTTATCATGTCTCCCCTGACCCTCCTGTCCTCCAGTGTCATCAGGCCGATTTCCCTTAATCTTTCTTCATAGGACATTCCCCTTAGCTCTGGAACTAACGTTGTCGCAAACCTTTGTACTTTCTCTAGTTTCTTGACGTGCTTTATCAAGTGCGGGTTCCAAACAGGTGCTGCATACTCCAGTATGGGCCTGACATACACGGTGTACAGTGTCTTGAACGATTCCTTACTAAGGTATCGGAATGCTGTTCTCAGGTTTGCCAGGCGCCCGTATGCTGCAGCAGTTATATGATTGATGTGTGCTTCCGGAGACATGCTCGGTGTTATACTCACCCCAAGATCTTTCTCCTTGAGTGAGGTTTGCAGTCTTTGGCCACCTAGCCTATACTCTGTCTGTGGTCTTCTGTGCCCATCCCCTATCTTCATAACTTTGCATTTGGCAGGATTAAATTCGAGAAGCCATTTGCTGGACCAGGTGTCCAGTCTGTCCAGGTCTCTTTGAAGTCCTGCCTGGTTCTCATCAGATTTAATTCTCCTCATTAACTTCACATCATCTGCAAACAGGGACACTTCTGAGTCTAACCCTTCCATCATGTCGTTCACATATACCAAAAATAGCACTGGTCCTAGGACCGACCCCTGTGGGACCCCGCTCGTCACAGGTGCCCACTGTGATACATCATTACGTACCATGACTCGTTG
>NC_091302.1:18568989-18616489 GCF_038502225.1 Cherax quadricarinatus
TGTTGCTAGAGGCACACACACTACCTCTGCTCCCTCTGTCTGGACCCATGGGGAGCTACTATGTGATCCCAATCTCTTCGAGGTATCTAGCTCACACAATAGCTTCTTCATTTCCTCCCCTGTTGTATGTATGATGCATAGAGCTCGCTGGTGCACTCTACTGCTCCGGTTCACTATTAACTTTCCTGTTTTCTCTTGAGCTTACTTACCTGGACTTTTACTGTTGTCTTCCTCCCGATATGGCTAAATAATAACTTTGGGTCGGGTTTTCCTTTCGATGTAATGCTACTCTCAAATTATTGCTGAACCTCTCTTACCCATGTAGAGAAGTGTGAATATTAATTGGAACAATGATGAAATATGACATTTATCTGGAAAATTAATGTTTATTTGAAAAAATACACGGCAATTATATATAACAGATAATAGATTTAATAAGTGATATAACTACCATTGACTTTTATAAGCTACACACTTTGACATACAATAGACCAATGTTGAACACTGACAAGTTCTTGTCGTGGTACCAGGTCCTAATAACAGCAGCAATTAGCTTCTCAACAGTTGAACAGTCCTGTTTCGCAGTCCTGCATTTGGTTATTGCCCCTTGATTTTCAATTGGGTTGAGGTGAGGAGAGTTTCCAGGTCAATTTACAACACTTACCCCACTCTCTTTGAAGAATGTCAGCATTTTTCTGGAATTGTGCCATGGAGCAAGATCCTGCTGAAAAATGCCTTCTCCAACATTACAGTTTCTACCCACAATAAGAAGCAAATGAACTGCCAGAATTGTCTTGTATTTGTCACTGTTCATCGTTCCCCCAACAATAAAAATAACAAGCAATAAAACTACCCCAAAACAACTTCTTAGGTGGGTGTTTTGGCGCTTGTTGAATGCGTCCATTCTGAAGAGGTTCGCCTTTGTCTCATTACCACTGATTTGTACTCATGTACTGCAAAATGCGCCTCATCTGAAAAATATAACTTTTCTCCATTCATCTGTCCTTCAACTCTTGTGATCGAGTGCCCACCACAGCCATTTTTCCTTTATAGCAGCAGTCAAAAACTATTTCTTTACCAATTTTCTGGCAGTTCTGCCAGCTTCAAGGAGCCTTTATCGAACAGTTGAAGAATCAACATTTATACCAGCTGAAGCTGGTATAAATAGTTCCTTAATAATGTGAGTAGTCACGAAAGCGCTTGGAATTTCTCTATTCTTTCAGAGTGGTTGTTTTGCATATTCTGAAATCACCTGTTTACTGTGATCTTATTGCATATATATATATATATATATATATATATATATATATATATATATATATATATATATATATATATATATATATATATATATATGTATATATATATACACATATATATATATATATATATATATATATATATATATATATATATATATATATATATATATATATATATATATATATATATAAGAATATATATATATATATATATATATATATATATATATATATATATATATATATATATATATATACATATGTATATATGTATATATATATATATATATATATATATATATATATATATATATATATATATATATATATATATATATATATATATATATGTGTATATATATATACATATATATATATATATATATATATATATATATATATATATATATATATATATATATATATATATATATATATATATATATATATATATATATATATATATATATGTGTATATATATATACATATATATATATATATATATATATATATATATATATATATATATATATATATATATATATATATATATATATATATATATATATATATA
Source organism: Cherax quadricarinatus (assembly GCF_038502225.1). Taxonomy (NCBI): domain Eukaryota; kingdom Metazoa; phylum Arthropoda; class Malacostraca; order Decapoda; family Parastacidae; genus Cherax; species Cherax quadricarinatus. The sequence continues at coordinate 18,570,827 of NC_091302.1, forward strand.
TGCAATAAGATCACAGTAAACAGGTGATTTCAGAATATGCAAAACAACCACTCTGAAAGAATAGAGAAATTCCAAGCGCTTTCGTGACTACTCACATTATTAAGGAACTATGAAAGTAAAGCATCCAAGGAAGCTATATAAGGGGTCTGGCCAACACCTCACCATCAGATCCCACAACGGTTAAACACCTGACGCGCGCCGACCCAACTTGGATAGGTCCTTTGCACAACTCACCCACAAACTATTCTACCCAAGAAAATTTAAAAATTATTATTTGTCCAGTGTATTATTAAATTCTTCCCAAATTCTATTAATTATAAATGGATCTAATTTATATAAACCAAAGGAAATATTCATATTATTGTCAAAACTGCTTTTTATGAAACAAGATTCAATTATATTCCTGTCGACCATGGACTTGCTTGATACTACTTTCTCAACCTTTTGAAAATCAATTGGATGGTTAAAATCTCTTACATGAATAAATAGAGCATTGGAATCTTGTCCAGTTCTAATGCTATATTTATGTTGTTTTAATCTTAGTTCGAGATTTTTACCAGTTTGACCGTAATAAACTTTATCGCAAATTTTACAAGGAATCTTATAGACACATCCATCAGCATTTTGGGGGGAATTCTTTATCAAAAGTTTTTGTACTGTACCAAGATTTTTGAATACTACTTTAATATTAAAAGTCTTAAGAAGAGAAGGCATATCAACCAAGTTTTCATGGTAAGGGAGAACCAACATATTTTTAGTTGAATAAGGCTGGTTGTCCCTTTTTGGATTGTAAAAAGTATTTCTAGCAATTTTAAAAGATTTATCAATTACATTTCTTGGGTATTTTAAATAATTATCTATTTCATAAATTTTGGATATTTCCTCATCTATGAACTCAGGACTACAAATTCGTAAAGCTCTCAAAAACATTGATGAGAAAACAGACAGTTTGACTCTATCTTGATGCGAGGAATAATAGTGCACATAGGAACAGTTATTTGTAGGTTTTCTGTAAATTTTAAATTTGAATTCATTATTACCCTTAATAATTAAAACATATAGAAAAGGCAATGAGTTATTTTCTTCAAACTCAACAGTAAAGTTTATAGAATGGGCTAAGCTATTTAATTTTCCAAGGAAATGGTGTATATCTACATTTTTGGGAATAAGACACAAAATATCATCAACATATCTGAACCATTTAGCTATATTAGGGAGGATTGTGTTAAGCAATCTTGTTTCAAAAAATTCCACGTATAGGTTACTAAGAACAGGTGAAAGAGGATTTCCCATTGCCATACCAAACTTCTGAGTGTAAAACTTATCATTAAATACAAATTTTGCATCAACAATGCAAAGTTTAATAAGCTTAATGATAGTAGGAACTGGCAATGGTAAATCATAGTTAACGAGTTCTTCAGATAAGAAACTTAATAAATCATCAACAGGAACTTTCGTAAACAAGGAAGTAACATCAAAATTTCTCTATTCTTTCAGAGTGGCTGTTTTGCATATATATATATATATATATATATATATATATATATATATATATATATATATATATATATATATATATATATATATATATATATATATATATATATATATATATATACATATATATATATATATAGATATGTATATATATATTATATAATATGTTACAAAAAGGTTTAAGAGATACAGTGGTTGTCCATGTTATAACGTACAGTGGTAGTCCATATTATAACTTACAGTGGTAGTCCATGTTATAACGTACAGTGGTAGTCCATATTATAACTTACAGTGGTAGTCCATGTTATAACGTACAGTGGTAGTTCATGTTATAACGTACAGTGGTAGAACATATTATAACGTACAGCGGTAGTCCATGTTATAACGTACAATGGTAGTCCATGTTATAACGTACAGTGGTAATCCATGGCATAACTTACAGTGGTAGTCCATGTTATAACGTACAGCGGTAGTCCACGATATAACGTACAGTGGTATGCCATGTTATAACGTACAGTGCTAATCCATGTTATAACTTACAGCGGTAGTCCATGTTATAACGTACAGCGGTAGCCCATTTTTTAACGTACAGTGGTAGACCATGTTATAAAGTACAGTGGTAGCCCATGTTATAACGTACAGTGGTAGTCCATGTTATAACTTACATTGGTAATCCATGTTATAACGTACAGTGGTAGTCCATGTTATAACGTACAGTGGTAGTCCATATTATACCTTACAGTGGTAGTCCATGTTATAACGTACAGTGGTAGTCCATATTATAACTAACAGTGGTAGTCCATGTTATAACGTACAGTGGTAGTTCATGTTATAACGTACAGTGGTAGAACATATTATAACGTACAGCGGTAGTCCATGTTATAACATACAATGGTAGTCCATGTTATAACGTACAGTGGTAATCCATGGCATAACTTACAGTGGTAGTCCATGTTATAACGTACAGCGGTAGTCCATGTTATAACGTACAGTGGTAGTCCATGTTATAACGTACAGTGGTAATCCATGTTATAACTTACAGCGGTAGTCCATGTTATAACGTACAGTGGAAGAACATATAACGTTCAGCGGTAGTCCATGTTATAACGTACAGTGGTAGTCCATGTTATAAAGTACAGTGTTAGTCCATGTTATAACGTACTGTGGTAGTCCATGTTATAACGTACAATGGTAGTCCATGTTATAACGTACAGTGGTAAGCCATGGCATAACTTACAGTGGTAGTCCATGTTATAAAGTACAGCGGTAGTCATGTTATAACGTACAGTGGTTGTCCATGTTATAACGTACAGTGGTAGTCCATGTTATAACGTACAGTGGTAGTCCATGTTATAAAGCACAGTGGTAGTCCATGTAATAACGTACAGTGGTAGTCCAAGTTATAAAGTACAGCGGTAGTCCATGTTATAACGTACAGCGGTAGTCTATGTTATAACGTACAGTGGTAGTCCATGTTATAACGTACAGCGCTAGTCCATGTTTTAACGTACAGTGGTAGTCCAAGTTATAAAGTACAGTCGTAGTCCATGTTATAACGTACAGTGGTAGTCCATGTTATAACGTACAGTGGTAGTCCATGTAATAACGTACAGTGGTAGTCCATGTTATAAAGTACAGCGGCAGCTTATTTTATAACGTACAGTGGTAGTCCATGTTATAACGTACAGAGGTAGTCCATGTTATAACTTACAGTGGTAGTCCATGTTATAACGAACAGCGGCAGCCCACGATATAACGTACAGTGGCAGATCATGTTATAACGTAGAGTGGTAGTCCATGTTATAACGTACAGTGGTAGTCTATTTTATAACGTACAGTGGTAGTCATGTTATAACGTACAATGCTAGTCCATGTTATAACGTACAGCGGTAGTCTATGTTATAACGTACACTGGTAGTCTATGTTATAACGAACAGTGGTACTCCATGTTATAACGTACAGTGGTAGTTTATGTTATAACGTAGAGTGGAAATCATGTTATAACGTACAATGGTAGTCCATGTTATAACGTACAGCGGAAGTCCATATTATAATGTACAGTGGTAGTCCATGTTATAACGTACAGTGGTAGTCCATGTTAAAACGAACAGCGGTAGTCCATGTTATAACGTACAGTGGTAGTCCATGTTATAACTTACAGCGGTAGTCCATGTTATAACGTACAGTTGTAGTCCATTTTATAACGTACAGTGGAAGACCATGTTATAACGTACAGTGGTAGTCCATGTTATAACGTACAGTGGTAGCCCATGTTATAACGTACAGTGGTAGTCCATGTTATAGCGTACAGTGGTAGACCATGTTATAACGTACAGTGGTAGCCCATTTTATAACGTACAGTGGTAGTCCATGTTATAGCGTACAGTGGTAGTCCATTTTATAACGTACAGTGGTAGACCATGTTATAACGTACAGTGGTAGCCCATGTTATAACGTACAGTGGTACTCCATGTTATAACGTACAGTGGTAATCCATGTTATAACTTACAGTGGTAGTGCATGTCATAACATACAGTGGTTGTCCATGTTATAACGTACAGTGGTAGTCCATGTTATAACGTACAGCGGTAGTCCATGTTACAACGTACAGTTGTAGTCCATTTTATAACGTACAGTGGTAGACCATGTTATAACGTACAGTGGTAGACCATGTTATAACGTACAGTGGTAGCCCATGTTATAACGTACAGTGGTAGTCCATGTTATAGCATACAGTGGTAGTCATTTTATTACGTACAGTGGTAGACCATGTTATAACGTACAGTGGTAGCCCATGTTATAACGTACAGTAGTAGTCCATGTTATAGCGTACAGTGGTAGTCCATTTTATAACGTACAGTGGTAGACAATGTTATAACGTACAGTGGTAGCCCATGTTATAACGTACAGTGGTACTCCATGTTATAACGTACAGTGGTAATCCATGTTATAACTTACAGTGGTAGTGCATGTCATAACATACAGTGGTTGTCCATGTTATAACGTACAGTGGTAGTCCATGTTATAACGTACAGTGGTAGTCCATGTTATAACTTACAGTGGTAGCCCATGTTATAACGTACAGTGGTAGTCCATGTTATAACGTACAGTGGTAATCCATGTTATAACGTACAGTGGTAGTCCATGTTATAACGTACAGTGGTAGACAATGTTATAACGTACAGTGGTAGCCCATGTTATAACGTACAGTGGTACTCCATGTTATAACGTACAGTGGTAATCCATGTTATAACTTACAGTGGTAGTGCATGTCATAACATACAGTGGTTGTCCATGTTATAACGTACAGTGGTAGTCCATGTTATAACGTACAGTGGTAGTCCATGTTATAACTTACAGTGGTAGCCCATGTTATAACGTACAGTGGTAGTCCATGTTATAACGTACAGTGGTAATCCATGTTATAACGTACAGTGGTAGTCCATGTTATAACGTACAGTGGTAGTCCATGTTATAACTTACAGTGGTAGCCCATGTTATAACGTACAGTGGTAGTCCATGTTATAACGTTCAGTGGTAATCCATGTTATAACGTACAGCGGTAGTCTATGTTATAACGTACAGTGGTAATCCATGTTATAACGTACAGTAGTGGTCCATGTTATAACGTACAGTGGTAGTCCATGTTATAACTTTCAGTGGTAGTCCATGTTATATCGTACAGTGGTAGTCCATGTTATAACGTACAGTGGTAGAACATGTTATAACGTACAGTGGTAGTCCATGTTATAACGTACAGTGGTAGTCCATGTTATAACTTACAGCGGTAGTCCATGTTATAACGTACAGCGGTAGTCCATGTTATAACGTACAGTGGTAGAACATATCATAACGTATAGCGGTTGTCCATGTTATAACGTACAGTGGTAGTCCATGTTATAACGTACAGTGGTAGTCCATGTTATAACGTACAGTGGTAGTCCATGCTATAAAGTACAGCGGTAGTCCATGTTATAACGTACAGTAGTAGTCCATGTTATAACGTACAGTGGTACTCCATGTTATAACTTACAGCGGTAGTCCATGTTATAACGTACAGCGGTAGTCCATGTTATAACGTACAGTGGTAGTCCATGTTATAAAGTACAGTGGTAGTCCAAGTTATAAAGTATAGTGGTAGTCCATGTTATAACGTACAGTGGTAGTCCAAGTTATAAAGTACAGTGGTAGTCCATGTTATATCGTACAGTGGTAGTCCATGTTATAACGTACAGTGGTAGTCCATGTTATAACGTACAGCGGTTGCCCACGATATAACGTACAGTGGCAGATCTTGTTATAACGTACAGTGATAGTCCATGTTATAACGTACAGTGGTAGTCTATGTTATAACGTACAGTGGTAGTCATGTTATATCGTACAATGCTAGTCCATGTTATAACGTACAGCGGTAGTCTATGTTATAACGTACAGTGGTAGTCTATGTTATAACGTACAGTGGTACTCCATGTTATAACGTACAGTGGTAGTTTATGTTATAACGTACAGTGGAAATCATGTTATAACGTACAATGGTAGTCCATGTTATAACGTACAGTGGTAGTCATGTTATACCGTACAATGACAGTCCATGTTATAACGTACAGTTGTAGTCTATATTACAACGTACAGTGGTAGTCATGTTATAACGTACAATGGTAGTCCATGTTATATCGTACAGTGGTAGTCCATGTTATAACGTACAGTGGTAGTCCATGTTATATCGTACAGTGGTAGTCCATGTTATAACGTACAGTGGTAATCCATGTTATATCGTACAGTGGTAGTCCATGTTATATCGTGCAGTGGTAGTCCATGTTATAACGTACAGTGGTAGTCCATGTTATATCGTACAGTGGTAGTCCATGTTATAACGTACAGTGGTAATCCATGTTATATCGTACAGTGGAAGTCCATGTTATATCGTACAGTGGTAGTCCATGTTATATCGTTCAGTGGTAGTCCATGTTATAACGTACAGTGGTAGTCCATGTTATAACGTACAGTGGTAGTCCATGTTATAACGTACAGTGGTAGTCCATGTTATATCGTTCAGTGGTAGTCCATGTTATAACGTACAGTGGTAGTCCATGTTATAACGTACAGTGGTAGTCCATGTTATAACGTACAGTGGTAGTCCATGTTATAACAAGTTTGTCAAGCTGGACAACGTTATTGTGCTTTGCTCAAAGTAAGTCTGACACTGTCCAACTTCCTACTCCGTCTCCTTCTCTTCCTCCTCCTCCTCCTCTACCTCCTCTTTATCCTCCTTCTCCTTCCTTCTTTTATTTTTGCTCTTAATCTCGTCTATTCTTCCCAAAGAAAATCTCCGGGTGGTCTTATCAGTGAAATATTCAGGCGCTGTGACAGTCCTTGCGACAAGTTGGACACATTAATCGAAAACTCTGTCGTTTTCTCCATATTTCCAAGACAATCTCTTTCCTGATATCTCTAGTATTTTGTTTTGGACTGAAGGGAATTATATATTATGGTTATATCCATATTTTAGGAGGTTTGTTTTATGAGATATGTTTGTTATGCCGTGGTGCGCTCGGCGGATCAGTGGATACTAACGTCTCTGTACTGCTGGTGTGGGTCACTGTGTGGGTCAGCGTGGCTAGGTGGGTCACTGTGTCTAGGTGGGTCACTCTAAGTGGGTCACTGTGTTTAGGTTGGTCACTGTGTCTAGGTGGATCACTGTGTCTAGGTGGGTCACTGTGTCTAGGTTGGTCCTGTGTCTAGGTGGATCACTGTGTCTAGGTTGGTCACTATGTCTAGGTTGGTCACTGTGTCTAGATGGATCAATGTCTCTAAGTGGCTCACTCTGTCTAGGTTGGTCACCGTGTCTAGGTGGATCACCGTGTTTAGGTTGGTCACTGTGTCTAGGTGGATCACTGTGTCTAGGTGGGTCACTGTGTCTAGGTGGGTCACTGTGTCTAGGTGGATCACTGTGTCTAGGTGGATCACTGTGTCTAAGTTGGTCACTGTGTCTAGGTTGGTCACTGTGTCTAGATGGATCACTGTCTCTAAGTCGGTCACTCTGTCTAGGTTGGTCACTGTGTCTAGGTGGATCACTGTGTCTAGGTGGGTCACTGTGTTTTGGTGGATCACTGTGTCTAGGTTGGTCACTGTGTCTAGGTGGGTCACTGTGTCTAGGTGGGTCACTGTGTCTAGGTTGGTCACTCAGTTTAGGTTGGTCTCTGTGTCTAGGTGGATCACTGTGTCTAGGCGGGTCACTGTGTCTAAGTTGGTCACTGTGTCTAGGTGGATCACTGTGTCTAGCTTGGTCACTGTGTCTAGGTGGATCATTGTGTCTAGGTGGGCCACTGTGTTTAGGTGGATCACTGTGTCTAGGCGGGTCACTGTGTCTAGGTTGGTCACTGTGTCTAGGTGGATCACTGTGTCTAGGTTGGTCATTGTGTCTAGGTGGATCACTGTGTCTAGGCGGGTCACTGTGTCTAGGTTGGTCACTGTGTCTAGGTGGATCATTGTGTCTAGGTGGGTCACTGTGTCTACGTTGGTCACTGTGTCTAGGTGGGTCACTGTGTCTAGGTGGATCACTGTGTCTAGGTGGGTCACTGTGTCTAGGTGGGTCACTGTGTCTACATTGGTCACTGTGTCTAGGTGGATCATTGTGTCTAGGTGGGTCACTGTGTCTACGTTGGTCACTGTGTCTAGGTGGGTCACTGTGTCTAGGTGGATCACTGTGTCTAGGTGGATCACTGTGTCTAGGTGGGTCACTGTGTCTAGGTGGATCACTGTGTCTAGGTGGGTCACTGTGTCTAGGTGGATCACTGTATCAAGGTGGATCACTGTGTCTAGGTGGGTCACTGTGTCTGGATGGATCATTGTGTCTAGGTGGATCACTGTATCTAGGTGGATCACTGTCTAGGTGGGTCACTGTGTGTAGGTGGGTCACTGTGTCTAGGTGGATCACTGTGTCTAGGTGGGTCACTGTGTCCAGTTGGATCACTGTATCTAGGTGGATCACTGTGTCTAGATGGGTAACTGTGTCTAGGTGGGTCACTGTGTCTAGGTGGATCACTGTGGCTAGGTGGATCACTGTGTCTAGGTGGGTCACTGTGTCTAGGTTTGTCATTGTGTCTAGGTGGGTCACTGTGTCTAGGTTGGTCACTGTGTCTAGGTGAATCACTGTGTCTAGTTGGGTCACTCTGTCTAGGTTGGTCACTGAATCTAGGTGGGTCACTCTGTCTAGGTGGGTCACTCTGTCTAGGTGGGTCACTGTGTTTAGGTGGATCACTGTGTCTATATGGATCACTGTGTCTAGGTAGATCACTGTGTCTAGGTGGGTCACTGTGTCTAGGTGGATCACTGTGTCTAGGTGGGTTATTGTATCTAGGTGGATCACTGTGTCTAGGTGGATCACTGTGTCTAGGGGGATCACTGTGTCTAGGTGGGTCACTGTGTCTAGGTGGATCACTGTGTCTAGGTGGATCACTGTGTCTAGGTGGATCACTGTGTCTAGGTGGGTCGCTGTGTCTCTGTGGATCACTGTGTCTAGATTGGTCATTGTGTCTGAGTTGGTCACTGTGTCTAGGTGGGTCAGTGTGGCTAGGTGGGTCACTGTGTACTCACCTATTTGTACTCACCTATTTGTGGTTGCAGTGGTCGAGTCATAGCTCCTGGCCCCGCCTCTTCGCTGATTGCTACTAGGTCCTCTCTCTCCCTAACACAGGAGCTTTATCATACCTCGCCTAAAAACTATGTATGGTTCCCGCCTCCACTACGTCACTTTCTAGGCTATTCCACGGCCTGACTACTCTATGACTGAAGAAATACTTCCTAACATCCCTTTGATTCATCTGAGTCTTCAACTTCCAATTGTGACCTTTTGTATCTGTGTCCCTTCTCTGAAACATCCCGTCTTTGTCCACCTTGTCTATTCCGCGTCTAGATGAGTCAGTGTGGCTAGGTGAGTCACTGTGTCTAGGTGGGTCAGTGTGGCTAGGTGAGTCACGGTGTCCAAGTGGGTCACTGTGTCTAGGTGGGTCAGTGTGTCTAGGTGTATCACTGTATATATATATATATATATATATATATATATATATATATATATATATATACATATATATATATATATATATATATATATATATATATATATATATATCTATATATATATATATATATATATATATATATATATATATATATATATATATATATATATATATATATATATATATATGTCGTGGCGAATATGTAAAACTGGTCAATTAGCAAGAACTCATTTAAAATTAAGTCCTTTCTAAAATTTTCTCTTATACGTTTAAAGATATATTTTTTTCATTAATGGTAATGTAAAAATTTATAATTTTGCACTAAAAGAATCTTACAAAACTTACCTAACCTTATTATAACAAGAGTAATTTATTTTAGCCTAACCCAACAAAATATATTTTAGATTTGTTTACAATAATTTAATACTAAACAAACACAGTGAAATATACGTTTTTCGTTAGGTTCAGAATGATTTTGGCGAAATTATTGCATACACAAATTTTCACTTGTCCTATATGGCAAGATGAGCGTTGCTATTTAAGCCAAGATCGCAAGTTCTGCCTATTCGGCACGACATATATATATATATATATATATATATATATATATATATATATATATATATATATATATATATATATATATATATATATATATATATATATATATAAATATATATATATATATATATATAAAAATATATATATATATATATATATATATATATATATATATATATATATATATATATATATATATATATATATATATATGTGTGTGTGTGGATTAAAATAAAGGTTGGATGCGAAAAGTGGGTCATAATAAGCGTGTATGCACCTGGAGAAGAGAGGAATGTAGAGGAGAGAGAGAGATTTTGGGAGATGTTAAGTGAATGTATAGGAGCCTTTGAACCAAGTGAGAGAGTAATTGTGGTTGGGGACCTGAATGCTAAAGTAGGAGAAACTTTTAGAGAGGGTGTGGTAGGTAAGTTTGGGGTGCCAGGTGTAAATGATAATGGGAGCCCTTTGATTGAACTTTGTATAGAAAGGGATTTAGTTATAGGTAATACATTTTTTAGGAAAAAGAGGATAAATAAGTATACAAGATATGATGTAGGGCGAAATGACAGTAGTTTGTTGGATTATGTATTGGTAGATAAAAGACTGTTGAGTAGACTTCAGGATGTACATGTTTATAGAGGGGCCACGGATATATCAGATCACTTTCTAGTTGTAGCTACACTGAGAGTAAAAGGTAGATGGGATACAAGGAGAATAGAAGCATCAGGGAAGAGAGAGGTGAAGGTTTATAAACTAAAAGAGGAGGCAGTTAGGGTAAGATATAAACAGCTATTGGAGGATAGATGGGCTAATGAGAGCATAGGCAATGGGGTCGAAGAGGTATGGGGTAGGTTTAAAAATATAGTGTTAGAGTGTTCAGCAGAAGTTTGTAGTTACAGGAAAGTGGGTGCAGGAGGGAAGAGGAGCGATTGGTGGAATGATGATGTAAAGAGAGTAGAAAGGGCGAGAAAGTTAGCATATGAGAAGTTTTTACAAAGTAGAAGTGATGCAAGGACGGAAGAGTATATGGAGAAAAAGAGAGAGGTTAAGAGAGTGGTGAAGCAATGTAAAAAGAGAGCAAATGAGAGAGTGGGTGAGATGTTATCAACAAATTTTGTTGAAAATAAGAAAAAGTTTTGGAGTGAGATTAACAAGTTAAGAAAGCCTAGAGAACAAATGGATTTGTCAGTTAAAAATAGGAGAGCAGAGTTATTAAATGGAGAGTTAGAGGTATTGGGAAGATGGAGGGAGTATTTTGAGGAATTGTTAAATGTTGATGAAGATAGGGAAGCTGATATTTCGTGTATAGGACAAGGAGGAATAACATCTTGTAGGAGTGAGGAAGAGCCAGTTGTGAGTGTGGGGGAAGTTCGTGAGGCAGTAGGTAAAATGAAAGGGGGTAAGGCAGCCGGGATTGATGGGATAAAGATAGAAATGTTAAAAGCAGGTGGGGATATAGTTTTGGAGTGGTTGGTGCAATTATTTAATAAATGTATGGAAGAGGGTAAGGTACCTAGGGATTGGCAGAGAGCATGCATAGTTTCTTTGTATAAAGGCAAAGGGGATAAAAGAGAGTGCAAAAATTATAGGGGGATAAGTCTGCTGAGTATACCTGGTAAAGTGTATGGTAGAGTTATTATTGAAAGAATTAAGAGTAAGACGGAGAATAGGATAGCAGATGAACAAGGAGGCTTTAGGAAAGGTAGGGGGTGTGTGGACCAGGTGTTTACAGTGAAACATATAAGTGAACAGTATTTAGATAAGGCTAAAGAGGTCTTTGTGGCATTTATGGATTTGGAAAAGGCGTATGACAGGGTGGATAGGGGGGCAATGTGGCAGATGTTGCAAGTGTATGGTGTAGGAGGTATGTTACCGAAAGAAGTGAAGAGTTTTTACGAGGATAGTGAGGCTCAAGTTAGAGTATGTAGGAAAGAGGGAAATTATTTCCCAGTAAAAGTAGGCCTTAGACAAGGATGTGTGATGTCACCGTGGTTGTTTAATATATTTATAGATGGGGTTGTAAGAGAAGTAAATGCGAGGGTCTTGGCAAGAGGCGTGGAGTTAAAAGATAAAGAATCACACACAAAGTGGGAGTTGTCACAGCTGCTCTTTGCTGATGACACTGTGCTCTTGGGAGATTCTGAAGAGAAGTTGCAGAGATTGGTGGATGAATTTGGTAGGGTGTGCAAAAGAAGAAAATTAAAGGTGAATACAGGAAAGAGTAAGGTTATGAGGATAACAAAAAGATTAGGTGATGAAAGATTGAATATCAGATTGGAGGGAGAGAGTATGGAGGAGGTGAATGTATTCAGATATTTGGGAGTGGACGTGTCAGCGGATGGGTCTATGAAAGATGAGGTGAATCATAGAATTGATGAGGGGAAAAGAGTGAGTGGTGCACTTAGGAGTCTGTGGAGACAAAGAACTTTGTCCTTGGAGGGAAAGAGGTTAATATATAAATAACAAAAAGGCACAATACCGTGACTGGAACGATACACAAGTGCTCCCCTTCCTTTGTATTTGACTGGCTCGTCTTCCTTATTTCCCACTTCTACCACTACCAGTACTACTTCCTCTTCTTCTTCTACTACATCTACTGATGAAATTAGACACATGTGCGGCGTCTGGTTGTCTTTGTTGTGGACGTTTCGCCATCCAGTGGCTGGCTGGATGGCGAAACGTCTACGGTGGGGATGCCCGGGTGTTGTGCATGTGTCATTTCATCCTGTCGGTATTATATACAATTCTTGTACTACTACCACCACTACTACTACCACTACTACTACCTCCACCTCTTCCTGCCTATATATAGCCGTCCTGCTCCTCCTCTGTTAGTGTGACTTTGTCAATGGTCCAAGTCGGACCGAAACGTCGTCGTAAGCTTCTGTCTTTTATGTGCGGGTTATTTGTGTGTGTGTGTGAGGTTAATATATGAGAGTATAGTTTTACCAACGCTCTTATATGGGTGTGAAGCATGGGTGATGAATGTTGCAGCGAGGAGAAGGCTGGAGGCAGTGGAGATGTTATGTCTGAGGGCAATGTGTGGTGTGAATATAATGCAGAGAATTCGTAGTTTGGAAGTTAGGAGGAGGTGCGGGATTACCAAAACTGTTGTCCAGAGGGCTGAGGAAGGGTTGTTGAGGTGGTTCGGACATGTAGAGAGAACGGAGCGAAACAGAATGACTTCAAGAGTGTATCAGTCTGTAGTGGAAGGAAGGCGGGGTAGGGGTCGGCCTAGGAAAGGTTGGAGAGAGGGGGTAAAGGAGGTTTTGTGTGCGAGGGGCTTGGACTTCCAGCAGGCATGCATGAGCGTGTTTGATAGGAGTGAATGGAGACAAATAGTTTTTAATACTTGACGTGCTGTTGGAGTGTGAGCAAAGTAACATTTATGAAGGGGTTCAGGGAAACCGGCAGGCCGGACTTGAGTCCTGGAGATGGGAAGTACAGTGCCTGCACTCTGAAGGAGGGGTGTTAATGTTGCAGTTTAAAAACTGTAGTGTAAAGCACCCTTCTGGCAAGACAGTGATGGAGTGAATGATGGTGAAAGTTTTTCTTTTTCGGGCCACCCTGCCTTGGTGGGAATCGGCCAGTGTGATAATATATATATATATATATATATATATATATATATATATATATATATATATATATATATATATATATATATATATATATATATATATGTATGTATATTTCAACAAGTCGGCCGTCTCCCACTGAGGCAGGGTGACCCATAAAAGAAAGAAAATCCCCAAAAAGAAAATACTTTCATCATCATTCAACACTTTCACCTCACTCACACATAATCACTGTTTTTGCAGAGATGCTCAGAATACAACAGCTTAGAAGCATATCCTATAAAGATACACAACATATCCCTCAAAACTGCTAATATCCCGAACCCCTCCTTTACAGTGCAGGCATTGTACTTCCCTTTTCCAGGACTCAAGTCCGGCTATATAAAAATAACCAGTTTCTTTGAATCCTTTCACTAAATATTACCCTGCTCACACTCCAACAGATCGTCAGGTCCCAAATACCATTCGTCTCCAATCACTCTTAACTAACACGCTCACGCACGCTTGCTGGAAGTCCAAGCCCCTCTCCCACAAAACCTCCTTTACCCCCTCCCTGCAACCTTTTCGAGGACGACCTCTACATCGCCTTCCTTTCCCTACAGGTTTATACACTCTCCATGTCATTCTACTTCGATCCATTCTCTCTAAATGACCAAACCACCTCAACAACCCCTCTTCAGCCCTCTGACTAATACTTTTATTAACTCCACACCTTCTCCTAATTTCCACACTCCTAATTTTCTGCATAATATTTACACCATACATTGCCCTTAGACAGGACATCTCCACTGCCTCCAACCGCCTCCTCGCTGCTGCATTCACAACCCAAGCTTCACACCCATATAAGAGTGTTGGTACTGCTATACTTTCCACCCACTGACACGTCAACTCACAAGTATCTGAAAACATTCACTTCTTCCATACTCCTCCTCCCCAATTTGATATCCAATTTTTCTTTATCTAAATCATTTGATACCCTCATCACCTTACTCTTTTCTATGTTCACTTTCAACTTTCTACCTTTACACACATTCCCAAACTCATCCACTAACCTTCGCAATTTTTCTTTAGAATCTCTCATGAGCACAGCATCATCAGTAAAAAGCAACTGCGTCAATTCTCATTTTGAATTTTATTCCCCATAATTTAATCCCACCCCTCACCCAAACACCCAAGCATTTACTTCTTTTACAACCTCATCTATAAATATATTAAACAACCATGGTGACATTACACATCTCTGTCTAAGACCTACTTTTACCGGGAAGTAGTCTCTCTCTCTTCTACACACCCTAACCTGAGTCTCACTATCCTCGTAAAAACTCTTTACAGCATTTAGTAACTTACCACCTATTCCATATACTTGTAACATCTGCCACATTGCTCCCCTATCCACTCTGTCATATGCCTTTTCTAAATCAATAAATGCAAAAAAAAACTTCCCTACCTTTATCTAAATACTGTTCACATATATGCCTCAATGTAAACACTTGATCTACACATTCCCTACCCACTCTGAAACCTCCTTGTTCATCCCCAATCCTACATTCTGTCTTACCTCTAATTCTTTCAATTATAACCCTACTGTACACTTTTCCTGGTATACTCAGTAAACTTATTCCTCTATAATTTTTACATTTTTTTGTCCCCCTTCCCTTTATATAAAGGGACTATACATGTTCTCCGCCAATCTCTAGGTACCTTCTCCTCTTTCATACATTTATTAAACAAAAATACCAACTACTCCAACACTATATCCCCCCTTGCTTTTTTGCATTTATGTCATGATCCCGTCAGTTCCAGCTGCTTTACCACCTTTCATTCTACGTAATGCTTCACGCACCTTCCCCACACTCACATCCTGTTCTTCTTCACTCCTAAAAGATGGTATACCTCCCCATCCATTGCATGAAATTACTGCCTCCCTTTCTTCGTCGACATTTAAAAATTCCTCAAAATATTCTCGCCATCTACGCAAAAACCTCCATCTCCCCATCTACTAACTCCTCTACTCTGTTTTTAACTGACAAATCCATTTGTTCCCTGGGCTTTCTTAACTTGTTTAACTCACTCCAAATTTTTTTCTTATTTTCATTAAAATTTCTTGACAGTGCCTCTCCCACTCTATCATCTGCTCTCCTTTTGCACTCTCTCACCACTCTCTTCACTTTTCTTTTACTCTCCATATACTCTACTCTTCTTATAACACTTCTGCTTTGTAAAAACCTCTCATAAGCTAACTTTTCCTCTTTTATCACACCCTTTACTTCATCATTCCACCAATCACTCCTCTTTCCTCCTGCACCCACCCTCATATAACCACAAACTTCTGCCCCACATTCTAATACTGCATTTTTAAAACTATTCCAACCCTCTTCAACCCCCCACTACTCATACTTGCACCAGCCCACCTTTCTGCCAATAGATGCTTATATCTCACCTGAACTTCCTCCTCCCTTAGTTTATGCACTCTCACCCCCCTCTTACTTGTTGTTGCCATTTACCTTTTTTCCCATCTACCTCTTACTCTAACTGTAGCTACAACTAAATAATGATCCGATATGTCAGTTGCCCCTCTATAAACGTGTATATCCTGGAGCCTACCCATCAACCTTTTATCCACCAATACATAATCTAACAAACTACTTTCATTACGTGCTATATCACACCTTGTATATTTATTTATCCTCTTTTTCATAAAATATGTATTAGTTATTACTAAACCTCTTTCTACACATAGCTCGATTAAAGGCTCCCCATTTTCATTTACCCCTGGCACCCCAAATTTACCTACTACTACCTCCACAACATTTTTGCCCACTTTAGCATTGAAATCGCCAACCAACATTACTCTTACACTTGGTTCAAAGCTCCCCACGCATTCACTCAACATTTCCCAAAATCTCTCTCTCTCCTCTACACTTCTCTCGTCTCCAGGTGTGTATACGCTTACTATCACCTACTTTTCATATCCAACCTGTATTTTACTCCATATAATCCTTGAATTAATACATTTATAGTCCCTCTTTTCCTGCCATAGCTTATCCTTCAACATTATTGCTACTCCTTCTTTAGCTCTAACTCTATTTGAAACCCCTGACCTAATCACATTTATTCCTTTGCAATGAAACTCTCCCACCCCCTTCATCTTTGTTTCACTTAAAGTCAGGACATCCAGCTTCTTCTCATTCATAATATACACAATCATCTCTTTCTTATCATTCACACAACATCCACGCACATTCAGACTTCCCACTTTGACAATTTTCTTCTTCTTATTCTTTTCAGTAATTATTACAGGAAAAGGGGTTACTAGCCCATTGTTCCCGGCATTTTAGTTGACTTTTACAACACGCATGGCTTACGGGGGAAAGATTCTTATTCCACTTCCCCATATATATAAAAGGACAAGTAATAAGACCAAGAGCTATTAAGATAAAATCAAAGAAAACTTAGATGAGTGTGTATAAATAAACATGTACATGTATGTGTAGTGTGACCTGAGTGTAAGTAGAAGTAGCAAAACGTACCTGTAATCCTGCATGTTTATGAGACAGAAAAAAGACACCAGCAATCCTACCATCATGTAAAACAATTACAGGTTTCCGTTTTACACTCACTTGGCAGGACGGTAGTACCTCCCTGGGCGGTTGCTGTCTACCAACCTACTACCATATATATATATATATATGTATTATATATATATATATATGTATTATATATATATATATATATATATATGTATGTATGTATGTATGTATTATTAACACATCGGCCGATTCCCACCAAGGCAGGGTGGCCCGAAAAAGAAAAACTTTTATCATCATTCACTCCATCACTGTCTCTCCAGAGCTGTGCTTCACACTACAGTTATAAAACTGCAACATTAACACCCCTCCTTCAGAGAGCAGACACTATACTTCCCATCTCCAGGACTCAAGTCCGGCCTGCCGGTTTCCCTGAATCCCTTCATAAATGTTACTTTGCTCACAGTCCAACAGCATGTCAAGTATTAAAAACCATTTGTCTCAATTCACTCCTATCAAATACGCTCATGCATGCTTGCTGGAAGTCCAAGCCCCTTTGCACACAAAACCTAATTTGCCCCCTCCCTCCAACCCTTCATAGGCGGCCCACCCCTACCCCGCCTTCCCTCCACTACAGATTTATACACTCTCGAAGTCATTCTGTTTTGTTCCATTCTCTCCACATGTGCGAAACACCTCAACAATCCCTTCTCAGCCATCTGGATAATAGTTTTGGTAGTCCCACACCTCCTAATTTCCAAACTACGAATTCTCTGCATTATATTCACACCACACATTGCCCTCAGACATGACATCTCCACTGCCTCTAGCCATCTCCTCGTTGCAACATTCATCACCCATGCTTCACAAGAGTGTTGGTACAACTGTACTCTGATACATTCCCCTCTTTGCTTGCGCGGACAAAGTTCTTTATCTCCACAGACCCTTTTCCCTTCATCAGTTCTATGATTCACCTCATCCTTCATAGACCCATCTGCTGACACGTCCACTCCTAAATATCTGAATACATTCACCTCCTCAATACTCTCTCCCTCCAATCTGATATCAAATCTTTCGTCATCTAATCTTTTTGTTATCCTCATAACCTTACTCTTTCCTATATTCACTTTTAATTTTCTTCTCTTACATACCCTACCCAATTAATCCACCAACCTCTGCAACTTCTCTCCAGAATTTCCCGAAAGCACAGTGTCATCAGCAAAGAGCAACTGTGACAACTCCCACTTTGTGTTTGATTCTTTATCTTTTAACTCCACGCCTCTTGGCAAGATCCTCGCATGCACTTCTCTTACAACCCCATCTATAAATATATTGAACAACCACGGTGACATAACACATCCTTGTCTAAGGCCTACTTTTACTGGGAAAAAACCTCCCTCTCTCCTACATACTCTAACCTGAGCCTCACTATCCTCGTAAAAGCTCTTCACTGCGTTCAGTGACCTACCTCCTATACCATACACTTGCAACATCTGCCACATTGCCCCCCTATCCACCCTGACATATGCCTTTTCCAAATCCATAAATGCCACAAAAACCTCTTTACCCTTATCTAAATACTGTTCACCTATATGTTTCACTGTAAACACTTGGTCTACACACTCCCTACATTTCCTAAAGCCTCCTTGTTCATCTGCTATCCTACTCTCCTTCTTACTCTTAATTTTTTTAGTAATAACTCTACCATACACTTTATCAGGTATACTCAACAGACTTATTCCCCTAAAATTTTTGCACTCCCTTTTATCCCCTTTGTCTTTATACAAAGTAACTATGCATGCTCTCTGCCAATTCCTAGATACCTTACCCTCTTGCATACGTTTAGTAATTAATAGCACCAACCACTACAAAACTATATCCCCACCTGATTTTAACACTTCTATCTTTATCCCATCAATCCCAGCTGCCTTACCCCGTTTCATTCTACCCACTACCTCACGAACTTTCCCCATATATTCATATTTATTAATTTATTTAAATTATTTATTTATTAACACATAGAACGTCTCCCACCAAGGCAGGGTGGCACGAAAAAGAAAAATTTTCGTCATCGTTCACTCCGTCACTCTCTTGCCAGAGGTGCGCTTACACTACAGTAATAAAACTGCATCATTATATACAGAGAAAGATCGCAGTCAGCAAGATTTGAAACCACGTCAGGGGAGGCTGGCAAGGTTCCCCAAGTCGTACTCTTAACCACTCGGCCATAGATACCTCAAAAGCTGGGCAGCCTTGTTTAACAAGCCTTGTTTCTTCCAGCCCGGACACACCAATGAGCCTCAAGCAAGGTTTCATTCTTCTTCTGTATGTTTTGATCTCACAAAATATTTTTATATCAGTGTACCTCGCTTTGGTTGGGTTTTTACTTTGGTTTTTCTTGGTTTGGTTTTTGTTGGTTTGGTTTTTGTCGGTTTGGTTTTTATTGGATTGGTATTTGTTGGTTTGGTTTTTTATTGGTTTGGTTTTTGCTGATTGGGTTTTTATTGATTTGGTTTTTGTTGGCTTGGTTTGGGTTATGTTTTTTGTTGGTTTGGTTTGGGTTATTTGTTATTTGTTGGTTTGGGTTTGTTTGAATTTGTTGGTTTGATTTGGGTTGGTTTGGGTTTTGTCGGTTTCTTTTGGATTGGTTTGGTTTTTCTTGGTTTGGTTTGGGTTATATTTTTTCTTAGCTTGGTTTTTGTTGATTTGCTTTACGTTGATTTGGTTTACGTTGATTTGACTTACGTTGATTTGGCTTACATAAGGTTAGGTCAGTTTAGGCCAGCCCATTGAATGCCATTTTTTGACTTCATTGGTGAAATACCCAAACCCAAGAGCTGCGGCTTAACCCCCTACAATTGCCACTAGGAGAATTCAATCAGTTGAGCAGCCATGGCTGATTTTTCCTGCTCTCTAGCCAGTGAAAAAGTTTTTAACTTATACATTGACATATTTTGGGGAGCTGCAGTTAAGTGAAGATAATATAGTTTAATCTTAGCTAACGTATCTTAGGTAAGCTTTTACCTAGTTATTATTGTTGAACAGGAAGGAAATATAATAATTTCACGATGTTCCGACTGATTATCGCAGCAATAAATATATATCCCGCTTGTTTGTCAAAAATAATCGTATGTTTTTTTTCCTAAGCCAACATGGCAAGATCTGCGTAAAAATAACGAGAGGTAGACACGGTAGTTGTGTAAACAGAGCTGCATGAAAGTTGGATTTGTTTCTTTGCTCAGTCTGGGAAGCTAGCGTTGACTTGGCATGTGTTCCAGTCTTTGTGTTCTGTCACGAGACCCTGAACTGTTGTCACGTCACATGACGTGAAAGTTACGCCTGCAGTGATTTACTCTTTTGTTGCTTCTCGCTCAACATTAACGGTGGCAAGAATATCTTCGGCAGGAAAAATGTCGGCAATGTCAGGAAAATACTTATCTCCTGACTTGGGTTTTTGTCCTGATGACCCACTTGAAGGAAAGTAACAGATGGCGTAATGGACCTCGGTTTATAAGTGATTACCAGTAGTTGGTGAACCTATGCTGGGTGTCAGTCATTAACCAGCAGTTAGTGAACATGGGCTGAGTATCACTGATGAACCAGTGATTATGATTCTTCTGAATTACAGTGGTGTGCAAATTAATTGGGACAGGAGTAAATTTTGTAATTATCTCATAATGTCTTGGTCTCCGGCTTAATGTAGTTTAGGTTCTTTTCTTTCAGAGGTTCAAAGAAAGTCGCCTCATGATTCGAGGACAGAGAAGAGCGGAAAAAAAAAACACGGAACAGCCAGGCAGGTGTTAGGTCGTTTTACGACTCACTCGCCATGGGTTCTAACCCTCCACCCGTACCGTGGTTTGCTTGTAGTCGCGTTATTTCGATTTCGTGAGACATGACAAGAGTGAAATTCGAGTTTATAGGTGTTGATTATGATCATTCTAACGTGTAAAATGTTGTGACTTTTTTGTTCCTTTTAAATCACATCAAAATATTCAGTTTACGTCTTCTGAGCGACATCCAAACTTTCTGGCTGGTGCATCTTAGTGCCAGTTTGGTGCCTCATCAGCTGTCTTTGTGTGCTGCTAAAACCTGTCAATATTGTAATACAGTTTAAGAAATTTTTGAATGCTTGGAATCTGGGAAATGCCTCGAGAATGCCTCTTCTGATCGCCTTCAATTTTTTTCTACCAGTATGACTTCCAGAGCCCAAAATTCCAGTTGTTACTGTGGGTCCTAAGTCCAAGTTTGGTCATTGTACTGAAAAAAATATTAAAATTTATTAACACTTAATAACTTAATAATGTTTATTTTCTTATGCTTGGCTTCATAACAGTAATGATGATGTATTCTACAGTGATGGTGTATTCTACAGTGATAGTGTATTCTACAGTGATGGTGTATTCTACAGTGATGGTGTATTCTACAGTGATGATGTATTCTACAGTGATGGCGTATTCTACAGTGATGATGTATTCTACAGTGATGGTGTATTCTACAGTGATGATGTATTCTACAGTGATGGTGTATTCTACAGTGATGGTGTATTCTACAGTGATGGTGTATTCTACAGTGATGGTGTATTCTACAGTGATGGTGTATTCTACAGTGATGGTGTATTACACAGTGATGGTGTATTCTACAGTGATGGTGTATTCTACAGTGATGGTGTATTCTACAGTGATGATGTATTCTACAGTGATGGTGTATTCTACAGTGATGGTGTATTATACAGTGATGGTGTATTCTACAGTGATGGTGTATTCTACAGTGATGGTGTATTCTACAGTGATGGTGTATTCTACAGTGATGGTGTATTCTACAGTGATGGTGTATTCTACAGTGATGTATTCTACAGTGATGGCGTATTCTACAGTGATGGTGTATTCTACAGTGATGGTGTATTCTACAGTGATGGTGTATTCTACAGTGATGATGTATTCTACAGTGATGATGTATTCTACAGTGATGGTGTATTCTACAGTGATGGTGTATTCTACAGTGATGATGTATTCTACAGTGATGGTGTATTCTACAGTGATGGTGTATTCTACAGTGATGTATTCTACAGTGATGGTGTATTCTACAGTGATGGTGTATTCTACAGTGATGGTGTATTCTACAGTGATGATGTATTCTACAGTGATGGTGTATTCTACAGTGATGGTGTATTATACAGTGATGGTGTATTCTACAGTGATGGTGTATTCTACAGTGATGGTGTATTCTACAGTGATGGTGTATTCTACAGTGATGGTGTATTCTACAGTGATGGTGTATTCTACAGTGATGTATTCTACAGTGATGGCGTATTCTACAGTGATGGTGTATTCTACAGTGATGGTGTATTCTACAGTGATGGTGTATTCTACAGTGATGATGTATTCTACAGTGATGATGTATTCTACAGTGATGGTGTATTCTACAGTGATGGTGTATTCTACAGTGATGATGTATTCTACAGTGATGGTGTATTCTACAGTGATGGTGTATTCTACAGTGATGTATTCTACAGTGATGGTGTATTCTACAGTGATGGTGTATTCTACAGTGATGGTGTATTCTACAGTGATGGTGTATTCTACAGTGATGATGTATTCTACAGTGATGGTGTATTCTACAGTGATGGTGTATTCTACAATGATGATGTATTCTACAATGATGATGTATCCTACAATGATGATGCATTCTACAGTGATGATGTATTCTACAGTGATGGTGTATTCTACAATGACGATGTATTCTACAATGATGATGCATTCTACAGCGATGATGTATTCTACAGTGATGGTGCATTCTACAATGATGATGTATTCTACAATGATGACGTATTCTACAGTGATGACGTATTCTACAATGATGGTGTATTCCACAATGATGATGTATTATACAATTATGATGTATTCTACAATGATGACGTATTCTACAGTGATGACGTATTCTACAATGATGGTGTATTTCACAATGATGATGTATTCTACAATGATGACGTATTCTACAATGATGACGTATTCTACAATGATGGTGTATTCTACAATGATGGTGTATTCTACAATGATGGTGTATTCTACAATGATGCATTCTACAATGATGATGAATTCTACAATGATGGTGTATTCTACAATGATGGTGTTTTCTACAATGATGATGTATTCTACAATGATGGTGTATTCTACAATGATGTATTCTACAATGATGATGAATTCTACAATGATGGTGTATTCTACAATGATGGTGTATTCTACAATGATGGTGTATTCTACAATGATGATGTATTCTACAATGATGATGTATTCTACAATGATGGTGTATTCTACAATGATGTATTCTACAATGATGATGTATTCTACAATGATGGTGTATTCTACAATGATGGTGTATTCTACAATGATGGTGTATTCTACAATGATGCATTCTACAATGATGATGAATTCTACAATGATGGTGTATTCTACAATAATGGTGTATTCTACAATGATGATGTATTCTACAATGATGGTGTATTCTACAATGATGTATTCTACAATGATGATGAATTCTACAATGATGGTGTATTCTACAATGATGCATTCTACAATGATGATGTATTCCACAATGATGGTGTATTCTACAATGATGGTGTATTCTACAATGATGGTGTATTCTACAATGATGGTGTATTCTACAATGATGTATACTACAATGATGGTGTATTCTACAATGATGGTGTATTCTACAATGATGGTGTATTCTACAATGATGTATACTACAATGATGGTGTATTCTACAATGATGGTGTATTCTACAATGATGTATTCTACAATGATGATGTATTCTACAATGATGGTGTATTCTACAATGATGGTGTATTCTACAATGATGGTGTATTCTACAATGATGCATTCTACAATGATGATGTATTCCACAATGATGGTGTATTCTACAATGATGGTGTATTCTACAATGATGGTGTATTCTACAATGACGGTGTATTCTACAATGATGTATACTACAATGATGGTGTATTCTACAATGATGGTGTATTCTACAATGATGTATACTACAATGATGGTGTATTCTACAATGATGGTGTATTCTACAATGATGTATTCTACAATGATGATGTATTCTACAATGATGGTGTATTCTACAATGATGGTGTATTCTACAATGATGGTGTATTCTACAATGATGTATTCTACAATGATGATGAATTCTACAATGATGGTGTATTCTACAATGATGGTGTATTCTACAATGATGGTGTATTCTACAATGATGGTGTATTCTACAATGATGTATACTGCAATGATGGTGTATTTTACAATGATGGTGTATTCTACATTGATGTACACTACAATGATGGTGTATTCTACAATGATGGTGTATTCTACAATAATGCTGTTTTCTACAATGATGTTGTATTCTGCAGTTAGGTTAGGCTGAGTTAGGTTAGCTGAGGTTAGGTTAGATTGGGTTAGATTAGGTTAAGTTCAGTTAGGTTAGGTTAGGTTAGTTTCGGTTAGGTTAAGTTTTCTTTGATTTGCGTTGATTTGGTATATATGGTTTGGGTTGGTTCGGTTTGGGTTTGTTTAGTTTCACTTGGTTTTGTATGGTTTGGGTTTGGGTTTGTTTGTTTTGGTTTGACACCTCATAATTTTAGGGTCAGAAGGTAGAAATCAGAAATTTTACTGAACCTAGATGAATTACTGGAGAAAGCATTTTCTGATCGGCTTTAAACTTTCAAAATTGACGGCTTTGTTAAATTAAAGTTTGGCGCTCACTGTCTGCTGAGCAGACAGTAGTTCACCAAATTTATTAAGTAAATTGTTTCCCATGAAAGACATTTTATTTCTTTACTTGATCTGGAGGGTCGTCACAACACCAGTGTTCTGCAGATGTTAGGTCGTCCTAACACCAGCGTTCTGTAGGTATTAGGTCGTCCCAACACTAGTGTTCTGCTGGTGTTGGGTCGTCCCAACACCAGTGTTCTGCAGATGTTAGGTCGTCCTAACACCAGCTTTCTGTAGGTATTAGGTCGCCCCAACACTAGTGTTCTGCAGGTGTTGGGTCGTCCTAACACCAGTGTTCTGCAGATGTTAGGTCGTTCTAACACCAGCGTTCTGTAGGTATTAGGTCGTCCCAACACCAGTGTTCTGTAGGTATTACGTCGTTCCAGCATCAGTGTTCTGCAGGTGTTAGGTCGTCCCAACACCAGTGTTCTGCAGGTATTACGTCGTCCCAGCATCAGTGTTCTGCAGGTGTTAAGTAGTCCCAACACCAGTGTTCTGCAGGTATTACGTCGTCCCAGCATCAGTGTTTTGCAGGTGCTAGGTTGTCCCAACACCAGTGTTCTGCAGGTGTTAGGTTGTCCCAACGCCAGTGTTCTGCAGGTGTTAGGTAGTCCCAATACCAGTGTTCTGCAGGTGTTAGGTAGTCCCAACACCAGTGTTCTGCAGGTGTTAGGTAGTCCTGTGAGGGAAAAGTTCAATAGATAGGAGTAGCGATGGAGTATAAAGTAACAATAGTTTCATTGCCGGCTACTTGGTAAGGGTACTTGGTAGGGTAAGTCAAGCTCTCTCTATTCCCCCCCCCCCTCCTTCTTTTTCCCCCTCCCCGAAAGTGATAGTTTCATTGCCGGCTACTTGTTAAGGTAAGGTAAGTCTAGCTCCCACTATTCCCACTTTTTTTCCCTCACCCCGAAAGTGATAGTTTGATTGCCGGCTGCTTGTTAAGGTAGGGTCAGTCTAGCTCCTGCTATCCCTTCCCCTCCTTCTTCCCCCCACCCCAAAGGTGATGTGTGGGGCTTCGGTCCAAACAGTGATCACTAGACTCACAGCTCCCAGCACTACTGTAAGTACATGCCTGCCTTGTATTCTAGTGGATTTATTGGTTGAAAGCTTCACTTTTGACCAATAATAAACTTAGTCCTTTCAGTCTTGCTCTAAGTTGACTGTTGTAATAATCACCACGTCTTTTAGGTAGTGTACTTATCATGGAGAGTGATTTCTTAAGCAGTGGGTAACCTGTCTATCTTTCCAGCTTGGATGACAGAGAGGGTCACCTGCCAATCAACGAGTAGAATTGAAGGAGACGGACTAACGTTCTGAGATGTCCCAAATTCTGATCCACTTACCTGTTTGTGTATGCAAGTAGCAGGATATAACCCCTCATCATTGCAGTGGAAAAAATCCTGCTTTCCTGTCATCTGGAAAGATTAATCACGGCTATACTGTGAAGAACTAGCCAGTGGGTTGTAACCAACACCTGCGACCCCCCCCCATCATCAGCAGCGGCTACGATTTCAACAATACGCAGTGTCACCAACACCAGACACCCAAGTTTTATATATATTAGCGTTGAATTCAGATATCATTTACATTTTTCATTTTTCATTTTCTTTAATGTAATATCAATATTTCATATTTAAGTGTTTTATATTTTATATTTTCTAAATAATAAAGTGTTTATGTTTGTCAGTTTTTATTCTTTTTCTATACATTAATTTTCCTGAGGAGGAGCCAGCCTTAGTAATACTGTCTGAAGTTGTTACAGGGCTGAGTAAGCCTTCACAAGTGGCGACCTTGCCAGGATCAACTCGACTGAATCAAGATTCAATTCCATCTAGAATCTACCCTTGGAACCTCAACGCCGCATACCACAGACGGTTACCACCAGCCATGAGTAATCATTCTCTATGATAGGACTACAATACAGGTATTTAAAATATTTGGTGATCGTTATAGTCTCAATTTATTGTAAGTCAAGTCAGGCAGGATAATATTTAATTCTGCCACCTTTTTGCTCGAGCTTGAAACACTTTGGAGGATTAGACTCTAGGGGCCCGAGATTTTCCAGTGACAATTTGTTTCATTGAGCTCTTTATTTTATCAAGGGAACTGTCGTAGGACACTCTTGATTTGTTCATGAGAAGATTGGATGGTCAAGTGACCCCATTCTACCTACTGTTTGCTCGGAGACGGCATAGAACCCTTCGTTTTAATTAAAACATATTGTTAAATTGAAGTAGTGATCGAGCCCTCTGGTTTATTTACAGTTTGAGCAGAGCAGGAATTGAACCCTCCGTTTTCTTTGATACCCATTTCATTTCCCCTGATAGTTTAAGTTATTCTTGCAAGTATGGAGGAATACCAGTTTTGGATGAACGCTGGAAGTAAGTTAGGAATAACAGGGAAAAATTTAGAATCTTTCATTAGTGCTAAGATCCAGGAAAGACTTGAAAGAGAGAGAACTGAGAGAGAAGAGAGACAGAAAGGGAAAGAGAAGAAGAAAAGGAGAGAGAGAGAATCGAAAGAGAAGAGAAAAAGGAGAGAGAGAGAGAATTGAGAGAGAAATCCAAGAAAGACGGTTAGAAAGAGAAAGAGAAGACAAAAAGGAGCATGATAGACTTGATCGTGAAGAAAGAACTAGAGAACGTGAGGAACAGGCTAAAATAGGAGAACTTGAGGAAAGAGCAAAGGATAGAGAAGTTGAGGAAAAAGCTAGAGAACGTGAGGAAAAAGCTAGAGAACTTGAATTAATAGAGAGAGAAAAGGATCGCGAGCTCGAAAAAGCTCGCCTTGAATTAGAGAATAAAAAGTTAACTCTTACACAACAATTAGAGGAAGGAGTAATTGAACATCATGCAGCTAGTGCACATATTCCAACACCTAATTTACCTCCCTTCACAGAGGGGGAAGACATAACTTCATACATTATCAGGTTTGAAAATACCGCTACCCTCTGTGAATGGCCTGCTGACACCTGGGCTACCAGGTTAGGAATGTTATTTTCTGGTACCGCTTTGAATATCTATGCAACTTTGTTGCAGGATATTATATGTAATTATAACCTACTGAAGAAGGCAATCTTTCGTTTGTTCGACTTTTGGATAGAGAGTTCAGGAATTGATCACAGTCATGAATCTCTTAGAGACTTCATGGTTGCTGACCAGTTCCTGACAGCTCTTCCTCACCAGATACGAACATTCATTAGAGAACGTAACCTGATTAAAGCTGAGGAAGTTGCTGAGGCTGCTGACCTGTATGCTGAGGCTCACAATTCCTATAAAGACCTAAAGGGATCGAACCCTAAGGGCAAGGGTTCATCAGACCTTAAGAAATCAAAGCCTCTAGTGGAAAGTAAAATGACTTCTTTTATTCCTGTTTGTCATTTGTGTGGTGTTAAGGGACATAAACGTCCAGATTGTCCTTCTAAGAAGGTCCAAAAAGTTGGAAGATGTTTTAAAGAGTAATGACGAAGCACCCTTCTGTTCAAGAACAGTTAATGGACTTAATGTATCTACCATTTTACGAGACACTGGATGCACATGTATAGTCATTTCTGATAAGCTGTTCCCTAACCTTAAAGAAACTCATTCCTCTGCTATACTTTCAGACTACTTGGGCCGTACGGACACTTTTCCTACCATCCGTTGTTACATTAGGTCTAAATGTCTAAATGGTTCACAGGTTGGTCTGAAGCCGTACTAGCTCCCATCACTTCTTGCTCCGTACTAATAGGTAATGTAGAAGGTGCCATTCTTCCTTCTGAGGTTGACCTTTCATCACCAAAGGTGGACATAAGCTTTTCAGATTTTCTTCCTGTAGAGTCAGAGAAGCCCCTCGAAAGTTCGGATGAGACAATGTCTCGTGAGATTCATGTGGGATTAAAAACCAGTGATGCTACTCTCGAAAGCGAGGTAGTAGGATCACCTGTTCACTTGTTAGATGAAAGTGAAGATATCACCTCCGATACCATAAATGTCTTGACTAGGGCTCAGACCAAAGCCCAGGCTTCTCCTACTATCCATCCTTTGATTTTCTCTGACTTTAAGCCTTTAGATATATCGAAGGACTCCTTTGTCAATTTACAACGTAATTGCCCTTCTCTTCAGAATTGCCATAATGCCGCTAAACAAAATCAAGTTATCCAAAGGAAAAACTTTTCATATAAATTTGAATATATAAAAGGTATCTTGTACATGTCAGTATTCAAATTAAATTCAAACGAGGCAGACTATTCCATCTTAGTTGTTCCAAGTCAATGCAGAGAGACTGTTCTTAAAATGGCTCATGACCTGCCAGTGGCCGGACATTTCTCGCATCGTAAAACCTTAAATAAAATTAGGGAAACCTATTTTTGGCGAAAAATGTCCTCAGATGTCACTACTTATCGTAGATCGTGTAAAGTTAGCCAACTGTAATCCTCCCGAGGTACCATGCGAGTACCTATGGTTAAAATGCCAGTCTTTACGGTACCTTTCGAAAGAGTAGCTATTGACATCGTTGGTCCTTTATCTCCACTTTCATCTGGGGGACATAGATATATATTAACATTAGTTGATTATGCTTCGAGTTTCCCTGAAGCCATACCCTTAAAGACCATAACCACTACAGAGGTGGCTGAAGCCCTTTTGTCCATCTTCTCCAGAGTGGGCATCCCTAGAGAAGTTTTGTCTGACCGTGGGACGCATTTCACATCTGACTTAATGCAACATCTATACCAACTTCTGGGAGTGAAGCCTCTCTTCACCACACCCTATCATCCCAACTGTAATGGGAGGATTCGATTCTCAAGTCCATTTTAAGGAAACTTTGCTCCCTTAAACCTAAGGAGTGGCATCGTTACCTACCCTGTTCTTTGTTTGCCATGAGGGAAGTTCCCAGTGACTCTTTGGGGTTTTCACCTTTTGAACTTCTCTATGGTAGACAGGCCAGAGGCCCATTGTCCATCCTTCATGACTTATGGACTAATGAGGAGGTGAGTGCTGATGTTCAGTCTTCTTACCATTTTCTCCTTGACCTTAGATCCAAACTTGAGGAGACCTCTGACATAGTTTCGAAAAACCCAAGCTTGTCAATGGACCAGTACAAAACCTATTTTGATTCCAATAGTCAGAGGAGAAGTTTTAAAGTAGGGGATGAAGTTCTTGTACTTTTGCCTATCAAGTCAAATAAATTATTAGTAGCATGGAAAGGTCCATATAAAGTATTAAAAATTTGTGGGAAAGTTGACTACCTCATAGAAGTCAAGGGAAAACCTACGCTTTATCATATCAACATCCTTAAGAAATATTACCGAAGAAATTCGGTTAACTGCCTTAATAACTTTGACTTAGTTTTTCCACACAAACTTGATCAGACAACTGAAGAATGTTAGGTGTGTGTAATTGACACCTCTAACTTAGACTATGATGAAGAACTACATGACTTGGTGACTCTTGACCACTCGGGCGCAACGAACATTAATATTAATGAATCTTTGGATGACCATAAGAGACATGAACTACTTCAATGTGTGAGTAACTTTTCAGACGTCTTTACTGATATTCCAGGTGTTACCTCCCCGGTAGTCCATAAGATTGACTTAGTGACGGACAATCCTATCAAACGAAAATTATACCCAGTTCCAGTTCACCTTAGGGATGCATTTGACCGAGAGGTAGACAAATTATTAAAACTAAAGATCATTGAACCTTCAGTATCTACATATTGCTCACCAGTAGTCATGGTTAAGAAGGAGGATAATTCATATAGACTTGCTATTGACTTCAGAGGCCTTAATGCTATAACTCGGTGGGATGCTGAGCCTATGCCCTTAATAGATAGCGATCTACACAAATTTTATGACTCTTCCTTCTTTTCAGAGATTGATATTGCGCAGGCATATCATCAAGTAATGTTAGGTCCTTCTTCTAAGCAGTACACCGCTTTTCCTACACACCAAGGACTGATGCAATATAGAACTATGCCCTTCGGTTTGGTAACTGCCTGTGCTACCTACGTGAGACTGATGAGAAAGGTCTTGAGTAATATGCCAAATGTTTCAGTTTATTTTGATAACATTTACGTAATGACATCCATGTGGGGTGAACATATCCAAACATTAACATCAGTTTTGCGTAGGTTATGCTCACATGGCCTCACTGCCAAGACGAAGAAATGCTTCCTTGGGTATAACAAGATTAGATATCTTGGACTGATACTTTCTAATAACTCTGTGCAGCCTCTCCCCAGTAAGATCAAAGCTTTATTAGAATTTAAATTCCCCAAAACCAAGAAGCTCATGCGTAGCTTTCTTGGTTCTGTAAATTTTTATGCACGGTTTATCCCGAACCTTACTGAGCTTACAGGCAACTTATCCGACTTCCTTAAAAAGTCTGTGAAGGAACCTCTTGAACTTTCCGACGTAGCTCGGGAAAAGTTTAATGAGATTAAAAATATCTTCTCGAAAGACCCTAACACCAGTGTTCTGCAGGTGTTAGGTAGTCTCAACACCAGTGTTCTGCAGGTGTTAGGTAGTCCCAACACCAGTGTTCTGCAGGTGTTAGGTAGTCTCAACACCAGTGTTCTGCAGGTGTTAGGTAGTCCCAACACCAGTGTTCTGCAGATGTTAGGTAGTCCCAACACCAGTGTTCTGCAGGTGTTAGGTAGTCCCAGCACCAGTGTTCTGCAGGTGTTAGGCCGTTCCAACACCAGTGTTCTCCATTTTCTTTTCTAAATTATATATTATTATTTTACATTATTGGGTTACTTTTGCTTTGATCCTAGTGAGGGGCTCTTGATCCAAGGAACTGGACATATCATATCATTTGTTTGGTTAGAGTCCGAATTCTTCCCATACTTCATATGCTATATGTCCCCTACGGGCCTAGCGGTTTCCTCTGATTAAAACAATTAAATTGTGATCAGCATCAATATTTAGTGGTTGTTATATCGCAAGAACTGAATTAAACGTTAGACGGGTTTAGCGCTTACTGTGTACTCACAAATTTCGCTGGTTTCTGTGAAATAGCTGGGAAATGGTTCCTCCGCTCGGTTTTAAACTTTTATTGCTGATGTCATTTCCTCATAAGAAACAATTTCTTGATGTTATTAAGTTATCATTGGCCAATTTTATTAATCAAAATCAAATAACTGGGGAATGTCTATTCTGATCAAAAATAAGTCAGTGTTTGACTTTGCAATCCAAGATTATATTAACTTTATGCTATTTTATGTGCCTATAACATCTCTCTGTGACCTTTGTAAACAAAGCTTAAATATAACTTCATTAATTACTTCCTTACTTACATAGTGTACTAACTTGCTTAAAAACTGGTCAGTTTTACTTAGAGAAACATCGCGGTTTACATTGGTCGCTGTAAATCCCAGTTTGTTTCTACGGAAGAAATTTGGAAAATTAAAATAATGTTTTTCATTTGATAATTTCTGAGTGTCGCATCTGACTGGTTTCAACCCTTCAACATGCAACTTCTGAGTGTCTTCACGCTCAATATTCTGGTATATATACTATCTTAGTCTCTCTGAGATAACAAAAGAATGTCTTTCCAATTTAGATTCAAAGCTCGTACTTGTTAATGAAAGGTTAGAATTATATTCGGGCTTCGTACGCCCGAGTTTGCCTGTTTTATTGAACATATTTGGAAATTAATTTCCATGTGATGACTTGTGAATGCCTTTTCTAACTCGCTTCAAATCTTCAAACCTAATATTTAAGTACATTACAAACTTATGCCGCGCTCTGCACTATTCCAATCACGTGCAGTGAGGTACATTGGACTAGGTTTATGCAATACGGGGTTACCATTCTGGAGCTGGAACTGGAACTGAAACTGGAACTGGAACTCCTACTGCTTACACAAAGTCAATAAATCACCTTATATAATAATACATTGGTATGATAAGTAGGTGTATGTTTGCAAGACATGAAAGATGTAACTACAGGCCACTTAACTTCTTTCACTGTCTACACTTAAACACTCACCTCTTTATTCGACCGAAGAACCCTGCGTCTCTGACGTAACGTTACAGGAAAGAACGTTTTTAAATCTATCACTCGTATCTTATTCATCAATCTATCAGTAGTATGTGCTCTTAATATAATGTTATGAGCCACTTAATAAACATTTAAATAAAGAAAAATGGAAACACTTAATACAACTTAGTTTTAAATTAAAGGTATGAATACAGTGGGGCAGATTATAATTAAACGCTGACTTATAGTTATTCAAATCTTATCATTTCTGTAATACTTAAATTTTCCCTGACGGTGAATCCTAACTTTAAATTAAACTGCAACTTAGCTGTGGTAGCAATTTTACAGTCATTCTTACAGCTAGATCAATAAGAATGCTGAGAAAATTAATCTCAGAACTCGCTCAACTCACTCACTCACAGGGTACTGATCACCTCGTCTACAAAGATTCCCAGATGTTGCACAAGTATCTAATTCATCATCTTGCCGGTCCTGAATACAGTTAGTATACACACTCTGAGGTACTTCAAGTCACCATGTCTAATGGTAGGAAGCTCCGGTGTCAGGCCACCACACAATATTTTAATGACAAAGTCTGTAATGAGATATTTTATTTATATAAGAGGACTATAACAGAAAAAAAAAATAATAAAATAAATGAGAAATTTAAATATGCCAGTAACTCATCAGAGAAATTACAGCGTCAGGTTTTCATCCTGATTCACACAGACTGCTTCCTATAGTCGCGAAAATTATGTATGTTGAAATATATAAGAAGGAATTTCATATGCAGGTATCTGGTATACGATGAGTATACGATACCGAGATATACTGATGCATGACACCCTGTGTGGCATGCAAAGAGTACGTAACCTTCATTCGGTGCATGTACACACCCTCATTCAAAGGCTATCTCCCCCAACCAGCGAACCAGGTGCTAAGGGTTAACGATGGGGCCCCATCGTTCAATCAGTACCCAGGTTCCAGCCAATGAGACGATGGCTTTGGCAACCGCAGAGGTGATGTGGGTACCACTCACCTGTCTGCCCTTGTCTTTCCCATTCTAGAGGTGGTTGAAGCACGGTCTGCTCTCTAGTGGCTTCTATTCCGTGGAGTGCACTAATGCCTATTGCTGTACATAGTGTATATAGTGTACATACTTCTGTTCTAAATTGGTAAAGGATAATACAAGTCAAAAGTTTTTCTGCTGCGTTTATTTTGCTCCCTTTACACCCAGGATAACAGGTCTTTCCTACTCCTGGGTTGTAATACCGTGCAAGATATACTTAGGCATGATACAATGCAAGATATACTTAGACAAGACACAATGCAAGATATACTGAGGCATGACACCGTGCAAGATGTACTGTGGCATGACACCATGCAAGATATACTGTGGCATGACACCATGCAAGAAATACTGTGGCATGACGCCATGAAAGATATACTGTGGCATGACACCATGCAAGATAAACTGTGGCATGACACCATGCAAGATATACAGTGGTATGATACCATGCAAGATATACTGTGACACGACACACCATGAAAGATATATTGTGGCATGACACCATGCAAGATATACTGTGGCATGACACCATGCAAGACATACTGTGGCATGGCACCATGCAAGACATACTGTGGCATGACACCATGCAAGATATTCTGTGGTATGACACCATGCAAGATATACTGTGGCATGACACCATGTAAGATATACTGTGGCATGACACTATGCAAAATATACTGTGGCATGACACCATGCAAGCTATACTGTGGCATGACACCATGCAAGATATACTGTGGCATGACACCATGTAAGATATACTGTGGCATGACACCATGCAAGATATACTGAGGCATAACACCAAGCAAGATATATTATGGCATGACACCATGCAAGATATACTGTGGCATGATACCATGTAAGATATACTGTGGCATGACACCATGCAAGATATACTGAGGCATAAAACCATGCAAGATATACTGTGGCATGGCACCATGTAAGATATACTGTGGCATGACACTATGCAAAATATACTGTGGCATGACACAATCGATAGAAACCCAAAGTATTTCTTCTCCTATGCCAAATCAAAATCGAGAACAACGTCCAGTATTGGGCCCCTACTTAAACAAGATGGGTCCTACACAGATGACAGCAAGGAAATGAGTGAGCTACTCAAGTCCCAATATGACTCAGTTTTTAGCAAGCCGCTAACCAGACTGAGAGTCGAAGATCAAAATGAATTTTTTATGAGAGAGCCACAAAATTTGATTAACACAAGCCTATCCGATGTTATCCTGACGCCAAATGACTTCGAACAGGCGATAAATGACATGCCCATGCACTCTGCCCCAGGGCCAGACTCATGGAACTCTGTGTTCATCAAGAACTGCAAGAACCCCCTATCACGAGCCTTTTCCATCCTATGGAGAGGGAGCATGGACACGGGGGTCGTCCCACAGTTACTAAAAACAACAGACATAGCCCCACTCCACAAAGGGGACAGTAAAGCAACAGCAAAGAACTACAGACCAATAGCACTAACATCCCATATCATAAAAATCTTTGAAATGGTCCTAAGAAGCAAGATCACCACCCATCTAGAAACCCATCAGTTACACAACCCAGGGCAACATGGGTTTAGAACAGGTCGCTCCTGTCTGTCTCAACTATTGGATCACTACGACAAGGTCCTAAATGCACTAGAAGACAAAAAGAATGTAGACGTAATATATACAGACTTTGCAAAAGCCTTCGACAAGTGTGACCAGGGCGTAATAGCGCACAAAATGCGTGCTAAAGGAATAACAGGAAAAGTCGGTCGATGGATCTATAATTTCCTCACTAACAGAACACAGAGAGTAGTCGTCAACAGAGTAAAGTCCGAGGCAGCTACGGTGAAAAGCTCTGTTCCACAAGGCACAGTACTCGCTCCCATCTTGTTCCTCATCCTCATATCCGACATAGACAAGGATGTCAGCCACAGCACCGTGTCTTCCTTTGCAGATGACACCCGAATCTGCATAACAGTGTCTTCCATTGCAGACACTGCAAAGCTCCAGGCGGACATCAACCAAATCTTTCAGTGGGCTGCAGAAAACAATATGAAGTTCAACGATGAGAAATTTCAATTACTCAGATATGGTAAACATGAGGAAATTAAATCTTCATCAGAGTACAAAACAAATTCTGGCCACAAAATAGAGCGAAACACCAACGTCAAAGACCTGGGAGTGATCATGTCGGAGGATCTCACCTTCAAGGACCATAACATTGTATCAATCGCATCTGCTAGAAAAATGACAGGATGGATAATGAGAACCTTCAAAACTAGGGAGGCCAAGCCCATGATGACACTCTTCAGGTCACTTGTTCTATCTAGGCTGGAATATTGCTGCACACTAACAGCACCTTTCAAGGCAGGTGAAATTGCCGACCTAGAAAATGTACAGAGAACTTTCACGGCGCGCATAACGGAGATAAAACACCTCAATTATTGGAAGCGCTTGAGGTTCCTAAACCTGTATTCCCTGGAACGGAGGAGGGAGAGATACATGATTATATACACCTTGCACATGAAAATCACTCACTACGAAAGCAAAAGACTTGGCAGACGATGCACCATCCCCCCAATGAAAAGCAGGGGTGTCACTAGCACGTTAAGAGACCATACAATAAGTGTCAGGGGCCCGAGACTGTTCAACTGCCTCCAAACACACATAAGGGGGATTACCAACAGACCCCTGGCAGTCTTCAAGCTGGCACTGGACAAGCACCTAAAGTCAGTTCCTGATCAGCCGGGCTGTGGCTCGTACGTTGGTTTGCGTGCAGCCAGCAGCAACAGCCTGGTTGATCAGGCTCTGATCCACCAGGAGGCCTGGCCACAGATCGGGCCGCGGGGGCGTTGACCCCCGGAACTCTCTCCAGGTAAACTCCAGGTCCAGGTAAACACCATGCAAGCTATGCTATGGCATGACACCATGCAAGATATACTGTGGCATGACACCATGTAAGATAAACTGTGGCAAGACACCATGCAAGATATATTGTGGCATGACACCATGCAAGATATATTATGGCATGACACCATGCAAGATATACTGTGGCATGACACAATGCAAGATGTATTTTGGCATGACACCATGCAAGATATTCTGTGGCATGACACCATGCAAGATATACTGTGGCATGACACCATGCAAGATATACTGTGGCATGACACCATGCAAGATATATTTTGGCATGACACCATGCAAGATATTCTGTGGCATGACACCATGCAAGATATACTGTGGCATGACACCATGCAAGATATACTGAGGCATGACACCATGCAAGATATACTGTGGCATGACACCATGCAAGATATACTGTGACATGACACCATGCAAGAAATACTGAGGCATGACACCATGCAAGCTATACTGTGGCATGACACTATGCAAGATATACTGTTGCATGACACTATGCAAGATATACTGTGGCATGACACTATGCAAGATATGCTGTGGCATGACACTATGCAAGATGTACTGTGGCATGACACTATGCAAGATATACAGTCGCGTGACACAATGCAAGATATACTGTGGCATGACACTATGCAAGATGTACAGTCGCATGACACAATGCAAGATATACTAACTCATATCACCACGCAAGATATACTGAGGCATGAGAACATAAAACATACACTGGGGCATAACAACATACAACATACACCTAGGCATGACACCATACAACATACACAGGTATGACAACATACAATATACACAGGTATGACAACATACAACATACACAGGTATGACACCATACAACATACACAGGCATGACACCATACAGCATACACAGGTGGGACCGGACAACATCTCCCCATGGGTCCTTAGAGAAGGAGCAGAGATGCTGTGTGTGCCTCTAACCACAATCTTCAACAC
This sequence comes from Cherax quadricarinatus, assembly GCF_038502225.1. Lineage (NCBI taxonomy): Eukaryota > Metazoa > Arthropoda > Malacostraca > Decapoda > Parastacidae > Cherax > Cherax quadricarinatus. Next base: position 18,608,690 of record NC_091302.1, read on the forward strand.
ATCCCTTGAAACTGGGCAACTACCTGAGAAATGGAAGACAGCTAATGTAGTCCCCATATTTAAGAAAGGAAACAGAAACGAGGCACTAAACTACAGACCTGTGTCTCTGACATATATTGTGTGCAAAGTCATGGAGAAGATTATCAGGAGGAGAGTGGTCGAACACCTGGAAAGGAACAAGATTATAAATGAAAACCAGCATGGGTTCATGGAAGGCAAATCTTGTATCACAAACCTCCTGGAGTTTTATGACAAGGTAACAGAAGTAAGACACGAGAGAGGGTTGGGTAGATTGCGTTTTCCTATACTGCAGGAAGGCCTTTGACACAGTTCCCCACAAGAGATTAGTGCAGAAGCTTGAGGATCAGGCACACGTAAAAGGAAGGGCACTGCAATGGATAAGGGAATACCTGACAGGGAGGCAGCAACGAGTCATGGTACGTGAAGAGGTATCACAGTGGGCGCCTGTTACGAGCGGGGTCCCACAGGGGTCAGTTCTAGGACCAGTGCTATTTTTGATATATGTGAACGACATGATGGAAGGAATAGACTCTGAAGTGTCCCTGTTCGCAGATGACGTGAAGTTGATGAGAAGAATTAAATCGGACGAGGATGAGGCAGGACTGCAAAGAGACCTGGAGAGGCTGGACATGTGGTCCAGTAGCTGGCTTCTCGAATTCATTCCAGCCAAATGCAAAGTCATGAAGATTGGGGAGGGGCAAAGAAGACCGCAGACAGAGTATAGGCTAGGTGGACAAAGAGTACAGACCTCACTCAGGGAGAAAGACCTTGGGGTGACCATAACACCGAGCACATCACCGGAGGCACACATCAACCAAATAACCGCTGCAGCATACGGGCGCCTGGCAAACCTGAGAATAGCGTTCCGATACCTTAATAAGGAATCGCTCAAGACACTGTACACTGTGTATGTTAGGCCCATACTGGAGTATGCAGCACCAGTCTGGAACCCACACCTGGTCAAGCACGTCAAGAAGTTAGAGAAAGTACAAAGGTTTGCAACAAGGCTAGTCCCAGAGCTCAAGGGAATGTCGTACGAGGAAAGGTTAAGGGAAATCGGACTGACGACACTGGAGGACAGAAGGGTCAGGGGAGACATGATAACGACATACAAGATACTGCGGGGAATAGACAAGGTGGACAGAGATAGGATGTTCCAGAGAGGGGACACAGGGACAAGGGGTCACAACTGGAAGCTGAAGACTCAGACGAGTCACAGGGACGTTAGGAAGTATTTCTTCAGTCACAGAGTTGTCAGCAAGTGGAATAGCCTAGCAAGTGAAGTAGTGGAGGCAGGAACCATACATAGTTTTAAGAAGAGGTATGACAAAGCTCAGGAAGCAGAGAGAGAGAGGATCCAGTAGCGATCAGTGAAGAGGCGGGGCCAGGAGCTGAGTCTCGACCCCTGCAACCACAATTAGGTGAGTACAATTAGGTGAGTACAGGTATGACAACATACAACATACACAGGTATGACACCATACAACATACACAGGTATGACATACAACATACACAGGTATGACAACATACAACATACACAGGTATGACAACATACAACATACACAGGTATGACAACATACAACATACACAGGTATGACACCATACAACATAAACAGGTATGACAACATACAACATACACAGGTATGACACCATACAACATACACAGGTATGACATACAACATACACAGGTATGACAACATACAACATACACAGGTATGACAACATACAACATACACAGGTATGACAACATACAACATACACAGGTATGACAACATACAACATACACAGGTATGACAACATACAACATACACAGGTATGACAACATACAACATACACAGGTATGACACCATACAACATACACAGGTATGACAACATACAACATACACAGGTATGACAACATACAACATACACAGGTATGACAACATACAACATACACAGGTATGACAACATACAACATACACAGGTATGACAACATACAACATACACAGGTATGACAACATACAACATACACAGGTATGACACCATACAACATACACAGCTATGACACCATACAACATACACATGCATGACACCATACAACATACACAGGCATGACACCATACAACATACACAGGTATGACAACATACAACATACACAGGCATGACACCATACAACATACACAGGCATGACACCATACAACATACACAGGTATGACACCATACAACATACACAGGTATGACACCATACAACTTACACAGGTATGACAACATACAACATACACAGGTATGACAACATACAACATACACAGGTATGACAACATACAACATACACAGGTATGACAACATACAACATACACAGGTATGACACCATACAACATACACAGGTATGACAACATACAACATACACAGGTATGACAACATACAACATACACAGGTATGACAACATACAACATACACAGGTATGACAACATACAACATACACAGGTATGACAACATACAACATACACAGGTATGACAACATACAACATACACAGGTATAACAACATACAACATACACAGGTATGACAACATACAACATACACAGGTATGACAACATACAACATACACAGGTATGACACCATACAACATACACAGCTATGACACCATACAACATACACATGTATGACACCATACAACATACACAGGCATGACACCATACAACATACACAGGTATGACAACATACAACATACACAGGTATGACACCAGGTATTTATCAATTGATAAATCTTTTAAAGTTGCTAGAAACACTTTTTATAATTCAAAAAGGGACAACCAGCCCTATTCAACTAAAAATATGTTGGTTCTCCCTTACCATGAAAACTTGGTTGATATGCCTTCTCTTCTTAAGACTTTTAATATTAAAGTTGTATTCAAAAATCTTGATACAGTGAAAAAACTTTTGATAAAGAATTCCCCCCAAAATGCTGATGGATGTGTCTATAAGATTCCTTGTAAAATTTGCGATAAAGTTTATTACGGTCAAACTGGTAAAAATCTCGAACTAAGATTAAAACAACATAAATATAGCATTAGAACTGGACAAGATTCCAATGCACTATTTATTCATGTAAGAGATTTTAACCATCCACTTGATTTTCAAAAAGTTGAGAAAGTAGTATCAAGCAAGTCCATGGTGGACAGGAATATAATTGAATCTTGTTTCATAAAAAGCAGTTTTGACAATAATATGAATATTTGCTTTGGTTTATATAAATTAGATCCATTTATAATTAATAGAATTTGGGAAGAATTTAATAATACACTGGACAAATAATAATTTTTAAATTTTCTTGGGTAGAATAGCTTGGGGGTGAGTTGTGCTAGGGACCTATCCAAGTTGGGTCGCCGCGTGTCACGTGTTTAACCGTTGTGGGATCTGATAGTGAGGTGCTGGCCGGACCCCTTATATAGCTTCCTTGGATGCTTTACTTTCATAGTTCCTTGATAATGTGAGTAGTCACGAAAGCGCTTGGAATTTCTCTATTCTTTCAGAGTGGTTGTTTTGCATATTTTGAAATCACCTGTTTACTGTGATCTTAGTGCATATATATATATATATATATATATATATATATATATATATATATATATATATATATATATATATATATATATATATATATATATATATATATATATATATTGGATGTGAAAAGTGGGTTATAGTAAGCATATATGCACCTGGAGAAGACAGAAGTGTAGAGAAGAGAGAGAGAGATTTGGGGAAATGTTGAGTGAATGTGTGGGGAGTTTTGAACCAAGTGTGAGAGTAATGGTGGTTGGGGATTTCAGTGCTAAAGTGGACAAAAATGTTGCTTGATACTAATTTCTCAACTTTTTGAAAATCAATTGGATGGTTAAAATCTCTTACATGAATCCAATTGATCTTCAAAAAGTTGAGAAAGTAGTATCAAGCAAGTCCATGGTCGACAGGAATATAATTGAATCTTGTTTCATAAAAAGCAGTTTTGACAATAATATGAATATTTAATTTGGTTTATATAAATTAGATCCATTTATAGTTAAAAGAATTTGGGAAGAATTTAATAATACACTGGACAAATAATAATTTTTAAATTTTCTTGGGTAGAATAGTTTGTTGGTGAGTTGTGCAAAGGACCTGTCCAGTTGGGCCGGCGCGTGTCAGGTGTTTAACTGTTGTGGGATCTGATAGTGAGGTGTTGGCCAGACCCGTTATATAGCTTCCTTGGATGCTTTACTTTCATAGTTCCTTGATAATGTGAGTAGTCACGAAAGCGCTTGGAATTTCTCTATTCTTTCAGAGTGGTTGTTTTGCATATTTTGAAATCACCTGTTTACTGTGATCTTATTGCATATATATATATATATATATATATATATATATATATATATATATATATATATATATATATATATTATGTATATATATATATATATATATATATATATATATATATATATATATATATACATATATATATATATATATATATTCTAGGTAGTAGGTTGGTAGACAGCAACCGCCCAGGGAGGTACTACCGTCCTGCCAAGTGAGTGTAAAACGAAAGCCTGTAATTGTTTTACATGATGGTAGGATTGCTGGTGTCCTTTTTTCTGTCTCATGAACATGCAAGATTTCAGGTACGTCTTGCTACTTCTACTCACACTTAGGTCACACTACACATACATGTACAAGCACATATATACACACCCCTCTGGGTTTTCTTCTATTTTCTTTCTAGTTCTTATTCTTGTTTATTTCCTCTTATCTCCATGGGGAAGTGGAACAGAATTCTTCCTCCGTAAGCTATGCGTGTTGTAAGAGGCGACTAAAATGCCAGGAGCAAGGGGCTAGTAACCTCTTCTCCTGTATATATTACTAAATGTAAAAGGAGAAACTTTCGTTTTTCCTTTTGGGCCACCCCGCCTTGGTGGGATACGGCCGGTGTGTTGAAAGAAATATATATATATATATATATATATATATATATATATATATATATATATATATATATATATATATATATATATATGTATGTGTGTGTGTGTGTGTGTGTGTGTGTGTGTGTCAATCAATCACAGAGATATACTTCTTTCAGTATATATACAATGAGATATACACCACTCATTGTATATACACTGACAAAAAATGAAGATCTCTCATTCTCAGTATTAATGAAGAAATATTCCCACTTAAATAGAAAACGGGAATCTTATTTTTTAACTTCTGCGTATGTTAATTAAAAGTTTTCAAACACGTTTCTTTCTTAATTACCTCTTTGTTTGCTTCATGAACATGTTTTCTGTTTGATCGCTTGTTCTTTTAATTGCCTTCTTGTTTGATTCGAGTTTTTTTTTCTTGCGATTTGCGTCATTGTGTGCTGATTGTGGTGATTGTGGTGGTGATGATGGTGGTGGTGGTGGTGGTTGTTGTTTTGGTGGTGATGGTGGTGGTGATGGTGGTGGTGGTGGTGGTGATGGTGGTGGTGGTGGTGATATTGGTGGTGGTGGTGGTGATGGTGGTGGCTGTGGTGGTGGTGATGGTGGTGGTGGCCGTGGAAGTGGCAGTGGTGGTGGTGATGGTGGTGGTGGTGGTGGCTGTGGAAGTGGCAGTGGTGGTGGTGATGGTGGTGGTGGTGGTGATATTGGTGGTGGTGATGGTGGTGGCTGTGGTGGTGGTGATGGTGGTGGTGATGGTGATGGTGGTGGTGATGGTGGTGATGGCTGTAGTGGTGGTGATGGTGGTTGTGGTGATGGTGGTATTGATGGTGGTGGTGCCTGTGGTGGTGGTGATGGTGGTCAAAGATTTAGCAGCAGTGGTAGCACCAGTAATGAGGCAGTAACAGTAATAAAGAGTATAGTACTAGTGAAAGAATTTGCTAAAGTAGCAACCGTAGTACAGATCATCCCCCACTTCCGACTTCTGCGACTTACGTCCATCCGCAAATACGACCGCAAAAAAATAATCATAAAAAGACTGAGAAGGTAATAGACAATGTTGAAATAATGAGCAAGAAGAAAACTGACAAGCGTAGCCTAGGCTACATTCCGTACAGCATTGTTATTTGTGAAGCCTATGAATGATACCTACAAGTAAGGAACATCAGTTAATCAGCAAGTTAATAAAAATCGAGATAATCATGAGATAAATTTATTAGGTTAAAAGAATGTTGTACAAACATACCCTTGCTACACGTCATGCTAACATAATTCCCACATCCATCCATTTCCAGGTCCGACCGGTCGATCGGAATGGAACTCGGACGTAATTCTCGGATTTGTAATAGTAGTAGTAGTAGTAGTACACAATAGATTTAGAACAGAGGTGCAGGGTAGATCTGCTTGTCTACACTGGGCAGGACGGTGGAACTTAGGTATCTCAACATCCTAACACATATCCCTCAGAGGGCAGGAAAGTACAGTATGGACCAACTAGCCACAGCCAGGAAAGAAAATGAAATAAGATAAAGGATAGTCACGTGACAAGAAAGGCAAAGGAGATTGATAAAGAGGGTCAGAAAAGAGGAGGCAGCAAAGGTCAGGTCACATTAGAGAGGAAAGAGAGTCATCTACAGAAGTGAAAACGGGACTAAGAATCATGATGTGAAAAGTGGTGTCCAAGGACAGATTCAACCAGACGGTGTCTTATCTTCTGCCGTTCTCCACTTTTCTAGCCCCAGTTGTGACTTGACAATGGTTCGGGAAGAACATAAACAGTCGTAGTAAGTCTACCTACGTTCATCTCCTGAGTGCGGGGTTTGTGTTGAATGTCGGTGTCAGTGTAATGGTTACTGCTGCACTGTAGGGGTATTGGTCACTGCTGCACTGTAGGGGTATTGGTCACTGCTGCACTGTAGGGGTATTGGTCACTGCTGCACTGTAGGGGTATTGGTCACTGCTGCACTGTAGGGGTATTGGTCACTGCTGCACTGTAGGGGTTATGGTCACTGCTGCACTGTAGGGGTATTGGTCACTGCTGCACTGTAGGGGTATTAGTCACTGCTGCACTGTAGGGGTATTGGTCACTGCTGCATTATAGGAGTATTGGTCACTGCTGCACTATTTCACTGTCAGTGTATTGGTCACTGCTACACTGTATCTCACCGTCAGTATATTGTTCACTGTTGAATTGTATAAGAATTTGTGTACTGACGCGATGTATGCTAGTATATGTAACATATCTAAGGTAATATTATACCATGAACAAACACCCATTTGTTGTAATATAATTTATTAAAGTACGTTAGAGTATACGTTGCTGTGATGAATTCCTTTGTTGACAACTTATTCCTTCTTTTTGATATAACAATGATAATTTCTTCAAACACATGTACAACGTACACAGTAACCAGGGGGTTTCTATATAGTATGTCATAACAATGACATACTATATAGAAAGTCCCTGTTTATGCAGAGCATTTCGGGTAAATTAAGTTAGTTTTCTCCCCCAGGATGCCACCCACACCAGTCGGCTAACACCCAGGTACCCATTTGCTTCTAGGTGAACAGTGACAGTCTCCAATGTTTCCACCGGTGACGGAGATGGAACCACGGACCTCAGTGTGTGAGCTGAGTGCGTTATCAACAGAGCTGCGGGACACCCTTCTGAAGAAGAACTGGCGTTCGGTTGGTTAATGGGGTCTGAAGCTTATTGACTCCACTGCGTTCATGTTGCACGAAATCTTTACACCACTAGACAAAAATAACTTAATCCTTAAAATAAGGATCAAGGTAAACTCTCAGCATACAAACGCTGAGGGAAATGCACCACTCGGTG
>NC_091302.1:18626489-18708989 GCF_038502225.1 Cherax quadricarinatus
TAGTGATAAAAAAATGGTATGACTTTTTTAAATACGTATTTTATTACTGTCGTGTCTATCAAGCCGAATTTGCGTAATAGGTCGACCTCCCTTAAAATTGCGACTCACCCTCCCCCCCCCCTAAAAAAATATTCTTAATAATTGTACTGCTAAATCGGGTTACTGAACCAATTTTCTTTTTCTCATCTTTGAGCTTCCAATCAGAAGATCAAACTCCAGAAGACTTGAGTGTGAAATCTGCGTCTTACGTCGCAACAGTCACTAATGCATGAGCTAAGCAGCCTCCGTAATCTTCATTCTTTGAAAAAAGTTATATTGAAGCAGCAGCTCTGAGAAATTTTTAGTCACTCCTTAAATTTTTCCAAGACAATCCAACAGCAGTTCCATGCATAAAATGTTACAAAATGCAGTTCCTATTTCCTCACATATGAAATCTCCAACTTTACTCAAGAAAGGATAAACTTCTCAGTCAGGCCAGAATGATTTAGACCGCAGAAGCTTAATAAAATAAGGAGGTTCTGGAGATTTACTGGCAGGTGGAAGATCATGTATTTGTTTTTACTGAATGTGCATGTCAAAATACAAAAAGGGGAAAAAACAAGCGTTGTTTAGTCGACTCATATTCACGAATATGATGAATTTGCAATACTAATTTTTCTGATATAATGCATATGAAAACAGGTGTAGTCTTACGGCCTGCACACCTGGTTGTAGCACGATAATCAAGGTAGAAATGATGAACCAGCAAGTCTGGAGCGAGTAAATACTTACATATGTTTTCTTCACCAAACAGTATTCTAGTATATGTACAATTTATACACGATATGTACCAAACAAGAGCACAGTGAGAACTGTGAGCGACCAGGCTTGAGGTAAGTCTGCCAGTGTTAATTCACGAGCCTAAACATAGCTTCACAACTTTCGTGGGCTTCCTTATGATTGGCTGGTTGAACCAAGGTTCTAGCATAACGAGGGGGCTTTGCTTGTTATACTCTTAGTATCTGGTTCGCTGGTCGGGAGGGCATGCCTGTATGGGTGTGTAATATACACTGAATAAAATGTTACGTTCAGTACAACACACTGTTAATCTTTCTGGCTTATATTTCAAGTTTATTATTTGAATAATCTGTGAGTCAATTTTCTATAGAAGAAAATAAAGAAATAATCTTACTTTTAACAGTATTTCACTTACTTCATATTTCTACTTATCATCCATGTTTGAAATGCCTTAGACATAATTTTCTACACAAATTTCTTTTGGTTGTACGTTTATACAACTCTCAAATGGTTACAAATAAATCTTCACACTGTCGGATATAGAATTATAATGGTGTAACCGACATATACACAATTAGGCTGAATTTGAGCAACGTTTCACTTCCCAGGAGCTTTGTCGGTAATTCTACGATTATTTCTGAATTTGAGAAATATTTAAATAGACAAAATAAAAATCAGTATGTTGTTTTGAAATATTTTATTATTGATTTTAATGTCAACGTGTCTGACTGTATGTTAACAAGCATATTCAAGTCACTTCTTTAATAAATTGAAGTTATAGTCAATTACAGAATCTTGAAAAAAATGCACAATTTGTTTTTTGCAATATTACTTGAAATATCTAAATATCTGTGCATACAAAAGCAATTCAAACTCTCCTGCCTTATGTAAAACGACATTTCAAATAACTTTTAATAAGTGGTAATTTTTTGTAGGATCAATCAGAAATGAGTTACAGCCCAAAAACTGATATACTCCAGATTAGTCGACAATGGCCCAATGATTTCAAAGATGGCCTCATAAAAGACATTCAGCTGAGAGTTTAGAGTTTATATCAAAGCGATTAAATACGGATGAAGCATCACTGAACTTAGCATCGAAAGTGGCATTTAGTACCTATATTTAGTATAAATATCTTTAAATCTAGGGTCAGCCTCTGGGACTAATACAGCTGCATCATACAAGTGTTATACTTGTGACATACCCGTTGCATACCTGTGGCATACCTGTGACACGTATCGAGGACACTTTTACCCAAGAAGCGGCCTGAGGCCAAAGTTTCTTGTTGACTGTCTGGTCAACCATACATGATGGTTAGTGACTGTCTGGTCATGCATACATGATGGTTGGTGACTGTCTGGTCATGCATACATGATGGTTGGTGACTGTCTGGTCATGCATACATGATGGTTGGTGACTGTCTAGTCAACCGTGCACGATTGTTGCTGACTGTCTGGTCAACCATACATGATGCTTGCTGACTGTCTGGTCAACCATACATGATGGTTGCTGACTGTCTGGTCATGCATACATGATGGTTGGTGACTGTCTGGTCATGCATACATGATGGTTGGTGACTGTCTGGTCAACCGTACATGATGGTTGCTGACTGTCTGGTCAACCATACATAATGGTTGCTGACTGTCTGATCATGCATACATGATGGTTTGTGACTGTCTGGTCATGCATACATGATGGTTGGTGACTGTCTGGTTATGCATACATGATGGTTGGTGACTGTCTGGTCAACCATACATGATGGTTCCTGACTGTCTGGTCAAACCGTACATGATGGTTGCTGACTGTCTGGTCAGCCGTACATGATGGTTCCTGTCTGTCTGGTCAACCATATATGATGGTTGCTGACTCTGGTCAAGCATACATGATGGTTGGTGACTGATCAGCCATATATTATTGTTTATTAAGTTCTTGGTCAACAATACATCATGGTTGGTGACATCCTGGTCAATATTATATCATAGTTGTCGAGTAGTCCAACATACCTAGTGGCTGGAATAACTAAATCCCTCAATATCTGTCAAAAGCCACTTCTCTTACACCCACCCATAGTAATCAGACAGCTTAATCTCATGTTTCTCTCACTGTCTACTGTATACACGGTCTTCGTCGATACCTACCCCAGTCCTTTCCCTACCCATTATTACCATCGCTCTTACGACCTAGAAATGAATACCAGGCTGTAGCTGCTATAGGATCGCCTACTCTGCACTCACGACCTCGTTGAGCATTCATTTCCACAACACTGTAAGGCAGTTCAAGAGCTCCTTCCTATGTTACTGCATTATTTCTGTTATATGCTGGAAGACTCTGTGCGCCTTAAGATTTGCTTGCTAGATGTATCTCGCTCGCTGTGCGATCTCAGAAACGTATCCCTGTACTGCTTGACCACGGTCGTCTACACCTCAATGAACGGGACTGGAATAGTGCAGAGTGCGGTAGTGAAGATTTCAAGCAAGTCAGCAGAGGTATTCACAAGTTATCATATATGGAAATTAATATTATAATTCCTTCAATAAAAATAGCAAATTAGGACATACACGAACAAATCTCATTCAAACCTTCCATTAAGCTACACCATTTTTAAAGCTATATATTCGCATATATATGTCGTGCCGAATAGGTAAAATTGGTCAATTAGCAGGAACTCATTTAAAATTTAGTCCTTTCTGAAATTTTATCTTACACTTTTAAAGATATATATTTTTATTTACGTTAATACAAAAATTGATAATTTTGTACCAAAAGAACCTTAGAAAACTTACTTAACCTTATTATAACAAGCGCAATTTAATCTAGCCTAATCCAACTCAATATATTTCAGATAAGTTTACAATAATCTAATAATAAACAAACACAGTGAAATATATATTTTTTTCCGTTAGATTCAAAATGATTATTGCTAAATTATTGCATACACAATTTTTCGCTTGCCTTATTAGGCAAGAAGAGCGTTGCTATTTAAGTTATACCTATTCGGCACGATACACACACACACACATACACACATACATACATACATACATACATATATATATATATATATATATATATATATATATATATATATATATATATATATATATATATATATATACAGGCGATCTTAACAAAGCAAGACAAACCACCATATATATATACTAAAAATGGAAAAGTCTATCCTCATTAAATTTAAAAAATGACTTAAAAATCCCATAAGAAAAATATTTTTTTTTTTTTTAGAAACTAGAATTTAATAAAACTGCTGTAAAAATTAAATTTGACACCCACACCGTCCAAAATCAATGCAAAAAATACTTCCAGTTAAGATACATCAGCATTTAAGACCAGAAGAGACAGTCCCGAGCTATTACATGGGAAACAATGTATTACAAAAATTGCAAATTGGAATTTTCAAATCTCCAATTGAACTATTAGTTTTTTTTTTTTAATAAAATCTACCAACGATGAAAGTTTGAAGCCGATCAGAAAAGGCATTCTCCAGAAATGGATCTGGTTCAAAAAAAATTTTTTATCAGTTTTATTAAAGTTTCAGATCTGTACATCCTCAGATTAAACTTGTGGGTTATCCGATTTCTTACAGACAACATCATCATTGATATTTTGAAACCGACCAAGTGAAGCATTCTTCACTTATAGAATATAAACGGCTATGGTTATTTCCTCAACAAAATTAAGAGACTCTGACTTATTCCACTGTATAACAGCATAACCGATGCGTTTAAGAAACTACACCAGGAGTGAAAATTTGGAAGCGATCAGATGAGTCATTCTGTAGTTACGACACAGATTCCAACGATTCCAAGTTTTTTTTCCTAATGTTTTACTACACCATGAACTTGGCCTACATGCAAACGGAACTTTATAGATACTGTCCTGACCCTATGATGCATCACCCATTAATACTGAAGCGATTCAAAAGAGGTGAACTTAAATTTATTTAGTCTGGTTTAACGCTAATAAAAAAAATAAAATTCACACTACTTTACACATTTTATACAGATCAGATCCTACGCTGCTCAATTTTACTCTCCATCACCGTCATTTTTTCTTTGGCACCTTTTGTAAAAGTTCGAAGCTCAGCGCCACTGAGGATTCTGGAAGTTATCCGAGCCATTTCAAATGCTGGTAATGGGTTCAACAACTCTGGTCATAGTGCACGTGATCATGCCAACTGTTTCAAGAATCTGGTTCTTGCAGATGTGATCAATAGTTTTCGCCACTCAGTGGCTTTATCAGTCCAGTGCGTTCAGTCCATCACTGAACAAGAGTGATGGATTGAACACATCGATTCCAGGCTGAGGGACTGATTAACTCAAACTCCTCCTCTCCTTACCCCGCTCTGTTTTGCATTGGACTGATCAAGCCACTGTGTGGCGAAACGTTTCCTTAATAAAGTTGCCCATATGTTGCATAACTGTCTCAAACTTCAACCTGGTTTTTGCCGCCGTAAACAAGCGTTAAAAATTCAAAGCCTATTGGATGAGGTGTTCTCGAGTTATGAGTGAAACAAAGACGAAAATGGGAGAAAAGAACAAAAGAACAAAAATTGTTCAAGTAACCTCTTCAGGGTCTCCCTTATTACCATCCCTAACATTCCCTTATTCTATTTCTGGTAGAGAGACTTTTTTTGTAGCAATATTCTGTTTACCTGTTTTACTTAATTGTATTCAAAATTAATAAACTTTAATTTTTCCACACTGATATTCATTTGTTATGTCTGTGACCCCCGATCCAACCTTAATTGGTTTCCACTGATTACTTGTACAGTTGACCACTGATGCAACGTTGTAAGAGATGAGAGAGAGATAGATAGATAGAGAGAGAGAGAGAGAGAGAGAGAGAGAGAGAGAGAGAGAGAGAGAGAGAGAGAGAGAGAGAGAGAGAGAGAGAGAGAGAGAGAGAGAGAACGCCTTCATTGAACATGTTCCTAAACTTAAAAACAAGTACAGCCCTTGCCCACAGTATGTGACGAAGCATTCAGATCAGCCTTGGTTTGGCTTCCGTTGTCAAAAGGCTGCTACTTCTAGGTACAAGGCTTAGAGAAGGTATAAGAGGCATCCCACTATTTATAACAGGAACCTCCACAGGCGAACCTGTCGGCAAATAGAGAAAGTACAAAAGTCTGCAGTGTCTATTCGGGAGGCTGACACAAAAGGAAATTTGACATCAGGTAGAGTGGGTTTCAAAACCAGGTGGTCCTTGGAAAAGTACAGAAATTATTCCGCTTCTAAATCGGAAGAATGCGACCATCTCTACAAGCAGTCAAGAGAAAGCTGACCTGTTTGCTCACCACTTTACTGCCAAGATGAAAGCCCCTGATCCAGTTGGGGAATCTCCTTTCCTAGCAGTAAGAACTGTATCAAAGGTGTCAGTGGTAACAATAAGGCAGGATGAAATGTATCTTCTCCTTGAATCCTTGGACAAAGAGAAGGATGTTGACCTAGATAAGATGAGCCCAAAATTACTAAGTAGATGTGCAGACTAGCTAGCATTATCTCTAACTAGCATCTATCAGCTCTGTGTAATTGACCTTCTCTGTGGAAAGAGGCAAATATAGTCCCTGTTTACATAAAGAAGAGCAGAGGAAAAATCGCAACTACAGACCAGTGACATCGGGCGGATATCCTAGGAGTGAAATTTGATTCCAAACTGTCTATGAAGAACGACGAGGTGAATCTTGGAAGCAAGGCATTCAAGAAGCTAACAGCACTAAGGTGTATTTTGTACCTACTCGAAAACGAGGCTGCAAAACTTTGTATGCTGCACAAGTGCGCACACAACTTGAGTATGCTCCACTCTCTTCGATTATCTGTCCCCTCTCTCATGTATTATGTCTGAAGAGAAAAGAGAACAACTACGAAAGCTCCGTCACTCCGGCAGAGCCTGCAACACTGGAGAAATGTAGGAGGTCTTAATGTTGTATATTTAGTCAAAGAACAAAAAGGCACAATACCGTGACCGGAACAGTATATAAATTAAACAACCGGCACACTGGAAAGAGGAGCTAACGACGACGACGGGTTATTTGTGTATACAGTGTCAATATTGTTTACTTCCCGGACAGTAAGAAGACAGCTTCTGTACCACAAGACAGACAATAAATAGCAGCTACGCTGTGGCTGTACCCTTGTCAAGAACATTACTTCATCTGGATCATTCATTCCTAGAATGGCCCTGTTCCCCATTTATACGTTTCATAACAATAAAAAATAGGTATTCTCTGATCAATTGCAGTGCCCTTCCTGTTATACGTACTCGATCATCTAGCTTTTGCACTAATGTCTAGTGAGGAAGTCTGTCGAAGGCCTTCTTGCAATTTAAGAAAATGCAATCTACCCACCCCTCTCTCTCGTGTCTTACTTCCGTTACCTTGTCATAAAACTCCAGTAGGATTGTGACACAGGATTTGCCTTCCATGAATCCGTGCTAGGTGTCGTTTATAATCTTGTTCCGTTCCAGGTGCTCCAACACTCTCCTCCTGATGATCTTCTCCATGACTTTGCATACTATACAAGTCACAGAAACTGGTCTATAGATTAGTGCCTCGTTTCCGTAGCCTTTCTTAAAAATTGGGACTACATTTGCCATCTTCCATACCTCAGGCAGTTGCCCAATTTCAATGGATGTGTTGAAAATTGTGGTTAGTGGCACACACAGCGTTGTCGGGTCCCACCGCCGTTGAGGTATCATTGTCACATAGCAGCTTCTTCACCTCCTCCTCGGTTGTGTGTATTTCATTAAACACTTGTTGGTGTACCCCTCTGTTCTGTTTTCATCGAGTCTTCTCTGTCTCCACTCAAATACTTCTTTAAATCTCGTGTTGAGCTCCTCACATACTTCATGGTCGTTTCTTGTGAGCTCCCCACCTTCTTTCCTCAGCCTGATTACCTGGTCCTTGACTGTTGTCTTCCTCCTGATGTGGCTAAACAGCAGTTTCGGGTCAGCCTGATTACCTGGTCCTTGACTGTTGTCTTCCTCCTGATGTTGCTAAACAGCAGTTTCGGGTCAGACTTGACTTTCAATGTTATGTTGTTTTCGTACTGTCACTGGGCCTCCCTCCTTATCTGTACATGCTCATTTCTGGCTCTTCAACTAATCTCTTTATTTTTCTTTATCCTTTGTCTTCTGTACTTTTTCCATTCTCTAGTGTACTTAGTGTGTGTGTGTGTGTACTCACCTAATTGTAGTTTCAGGGGTCGAGACTCAGCTCCTGGCCCCTCCTCTACACTGAATGCTACTAGGCCCTCTCTCTCCCTCCCCCATGAGCTATATAATACCTCGTCATAAAGCTATGTTTGGTACCTGCCTCCACTACATCGCTCGCCAGACTGTTCCACTTCCTCACCACTCTATAACTGAAGAAATACTTCCTAACATCCCTGTGACTCATCTGAGTCTTCAACTTCCAAGAATGACCTCATGTTTCTGTGTCCCTTCTCTGGAACATCTTGTCTCTGTCCACCTTGTCTATTCCACGCAGTATTTTGTAGGTCGTTATCATGTCTCCCTAATCTCTCCTGTCCTCCAGTGTCGTCAGGCCTATTTCCCTCAACCTTTCTTCATAGGACATTCCCCTTAGCTCTGGAACTAACCTTGTAGCACACCTTTGCACTTTCTCTAATTTCTTAACATGTTTGACCCGGTGCAGGTTCCAAACTGGTACTGCATACTCTAGTATGGGCCTGACGTACACGGTGTACAGTGTCTTGAAAGATTCCTTACTTAGGTATCGAAATGCTAATCTCAAGTTTGCCAGGCGCCCATATGCTGCATCAGTTATCTGGTTGATGTGTGCTTCCGGAGACGTGTTCGGTGTTATAATCACGCAAAGATCTTTCTACTTGAACATTAAAATGGTATAAAATACCGACAGGTTGTTAGGTAAGACACATATGCAACAGTTAGGTATCTTTATTTCGAAACGTTTCGCCAACACAGTAGGCTTCTTCAGTCAAGTACAGAAAAGTTGATAGAAGCAGAAGATACTTGAAGACGATGTAATCAGTCCATCACCCTTAAAGTTATGAGGTGGTCAGTCCCTCAGTCTGGAGAAGAGCATTGTTCCATAGTATGAAACAATATTGTTTCATACTATGGAACAATGCTCTTCTCCAGACTGAGGGACTGACCACCTCATAACTTTAAGGGTGATGGACTGATTACATCGTCTTCAAGTATCTTCTGCTTCTATCAACTTTTCTGTACTTGACTGAAGAAGCCTACTGTGTTGGCGAAACGTTTCGAAATAAAGATACCTAACTGTAGCATATGTGTCTTACCTAACAATCTTTCTACTTGAGCGAGGTTTGCGGTCTTTGGCCACCTAGCCTGTATTCTCTCTGCGGTCTTCTTTGCCCTTCACTGATCTTCATGACTTTGCATTTGGCAGGGTTGAATTCGAGAAGCCAGTTGCTGGACCACGTTTCCAGCCTCTCCAGGTCTCTTTGAAGTCCTGCCTGATCTTCATCTGATGTAATTCTCCTCATTAACTTCACATCATCTGCGAACAGGGACACCTCTGAGTCTATCCCTTCCATCATATCAATCACATATACCAAAAATAGCACAGGTTCTAGGACCGACAGATGCGGGACCTCGCTCGTCACAGGTGCCCCCTGTGATACCTCATCACGTACCATGACTCGTTGTTTCCTCCCTATCAAGTATTCTCTGATCCACTGCAGTGCCCTTCCTGTTATACGTGTCTGATCCTCTAGTTTCTGCACTAATCTCTTGTGAGGACTGCGTCGAAGGCTTTCTTGCAGTCCAAGAAAATGCAATCAACCCCCCCCCTCTCTCTCGTGTCTTACTTCTGTTACTTTGTCATAAAACTCCAGGGGTAGTTGCCCAGTTGTGTGTGTGTGTGTGTGTACTCACCTAATTGTACTCATTTAATTGTGGTTGCATGAGTCGAGACTCAGCTCCTGGCCCCGCCTCTTCACTGATAGCTACTAGGTCCTCTCTCTCTCTGCTTCCAGAGCTTTGTCGTATCTTGGCTAAAAGGTATGTATGGTTCCTGCCTCCACTACATCACTTGTTAGGCTATTCCACTTCCTGACGACTCCATGATTGAAGAAATACTTCCTAACACCCCTGTGACTCGTCTGAGTCTTCAGCTTCCAATTGTGACCAATTGTTTCTGTGTCCCATCTCTGGAACAACCTGTCTCTGTCTACCTTATCTATTCCACGCAGTATTTTGTACGTCGTTATCATGTCTCCCCTGACCCACCTGTCCTACAATGTCGTCAGTCCGATGTGTATGTATGTGTGTGTGTGTGTGTGTGCGTGTGTGTGTGTGTGTGTGTGTGTGTGTGTGTGTGTGTGTGTGTGTGTGTGTGTGTGTGTGTGTGTGTGTGTGTGTGTGTGTGTGTGTGTGTGTGTGTGTGCATTTTATGGGCCACTCGCTTGACTGAATCCTCTGTTTTACTCATACCCGTCCAGGTAAATCATGCGGTTGGATAACTGGCCCGTCTCTCCTTTCCCTCCCCTGTACACACACACACACACAGGACCACAAAGAGATCTGTACAGGCTACAAGCCTGGTCCTGCAACTGGCTCCTTGAATTTAACCCGCCAAATGCAAAATCATGAAGATCGGGGAAAGGCAAGGTGGATCACAAACACAGTATAGTCTAGGTGGCCAAAGACTGCAAACCTCACTCAAGGAAAAAGATTCTTGGGTGAGTGTAACACCGAGCACATCTCCTGAGGCACACATCAACCAGATAACTGCTGCAACATACGGGCGCCTGGCTAACCTAAGAATAGCGTTCCGATACCTCACTAAGGAATCGTTCAAAACTCTGTACACCTTACTTCAGGCCCATTTTGGAGTATGCAGCACCGGTTTTGAATCCATACCTGGTCAAACATGTCAAAATATTAGAGAAAGCGCGAAGGTTTGCAAGGAGACTAGTTCCAGAGCTAAGAGGTATGTCCTACGAAGAAAGCGCGAAGGTTTGCAAGGAGACTAGTTCCAGAGCTAAGAGGTATGTCCTACGAAGAAAGGTTAAGGGAAATTAGCCTGACGACACTGGAGGACAGGAGAGTCAGGGGAGACATGATAACGACATATGAAATACTGTGAGGAATTGACAAGGTGGACAAAGGCAGGATGTTGCAGAGATGGGTAACAATTGGAAGTTGAAGGCTCCGATGAGTTAAAGGGATGTTAGGTAGTGTTTCATCAGTCGTAGAGTTTTCAAGAAGTGGAATAGTCTAGAAAGTGACGTAGTGGAGGCGGGAACATACACAGTTTTAAGACGAGGTTTGATGAACCTCCTGGAGCAGGGAGAGATAGGATCTAGTTGCAATCAGTGAAGAGGCGGGGCCAGGAGCTGTGACTCGGTCCCTGCAACCACAAATATAGGTGAGTATAAATAAGCGAGTACACACATTCAAGCTTTCTCTCTCTCTCTCTCTCTCTCTCTCTCTCTCTCTCTCTCTCTCTCTCTCTCTCTCTCTCTCTCTCTCTCTCTCTCTCTCTCGCTCTCTCACTCACTCTTTCTCTCTCTACTAACACTGAAGTGCTACAAAGGATAAAAGAGAGAGAGAGTTGCTTCCCGTGTACCATGGAAGATAAGAGAACACTTCCTGGCCCAGCTCACTTTA
This sequence comes from Cherax quadricarinatus, assembly GCF_038502225.1. Taxonomy (NCBI): domain Eukaryota; kingdom Metazoa; phylum Arthropoda; class Malacostraca; order Decapoda; family Parastacidae; genus Cherax; species Cherax quadricarinatus. Next base: position 18,637,902 of record NC_091302.1, read on the forward strand.
AAGCCTCACTCCAACATTTTTAATATACAAATTATGTTACAGTGGGAGACTTTATTAAAGTAATTACAATCCTGAACCAGAGATTGAAACTCAGCGGCTGACAGCATCTTCACAAAACCCAACTGTAAAACTGTCAGTCTGATGTCAGTGAAACAAGACCTTAATTACTGATGGCATGATTGATGTCAGTGATGCAAGACTATAATAACCTGTCTGGCCCTCAAGAGCTGAACGTCCTCAAAAAGTCTAGGATCACTCGTATCAGGATGACCAGACCTACAGCTCAGGCTTTTCAAAAGGTTCTAAAGATAGAGGTCAGCAGCTTTAAAAGGCCCATGAATTGTAGCTAAACTCTCTTATGAGCTCTAGCTCCTTTAGCTTCATTTCTTCAAAAAGACCTTGAACTACAAATCAACAGCTTTAAAAGGTCAGAAACTGTAATAATTCGAGACTTTCTTTAAGTGACTTACATCAGCACTAAAGGCTTGAAGCCGATAGGTTGAGGCACTGAAAAATTATCACCTCGAAACCAGTTTGGAATCATCAATAAAAGTGATCAGTTGGCGTCTACACAACACAAGATCACTCCAAATCTTCCGGGAATTACGACACACCAGCTGAGAAAGTTTGAGGCTCCTCAGAAGAAGCATTGTCCAGTTATCAAATTGGAACCCTTAGCTCAGTTATTTAAACTTGGGATTTAAACAGCTCACAAACACTGCAGTTCTGTGAATTTGAAGTTCATCAGACGTTCATCGTTCAGAATTTTTTATGGTAAACCTGTGATATCTTCATGTACATACTGTAATAAGTAACTGAAATTTCATCTTAAGAAAGGAGATTTCACATTTCACATTTAATTTTCTGGTCTATATGCATGTATAAAATTGGAAAATTGACGGGTACAACTGCCTAAAACAATCCCACCCTTCCTCTAAATAAACTACATCAACGCTGAGAGTATGAAAATGATTAGACAAGACGTTCCGATGTTAATGCACGATTAGGAGCTCAGACGAACCACACAATACTCCAGACATCTATAATAAAATAGCAGCTCCAGGCACCAGCGTGAACCAAGCAAAGAATAATAAACCTGGTGTTTTCAGACTCTACTGACACCGTCAGGATGGAGACTGTCATGGAAGATGATCTTTGTTTATACCACGGAAGCAGAGAGTCTGATCCTCATAAAACTCACGTAGGGAATTAAAAAAGTCAATACTGACTGGAACAATTTACAAATAATCCGTATGTAGGAGATTGAAATTTATGACCACGTTGTCTGATATGGTTCGTTAACTAGTCACACAGAGACTAAAGTATTGAAAAAATAGAATTTAAAATTCGGCTTAGCATTCAACATTTTTTTTCACTTTTAGTTAAAAATAATTTATTCTAAGTGCTTAAAGAGAATTGCATAAATATTTACATTGTGATGGTTTGAAATGTTTTGAAAGTCTGATTAATTTTTCAGCTCCACAGACAAATTCTTAATGACTCAGAACAATATGATACCCTTTAAATTGTATAAATAAAATCGGCCAATCGGGGACCATAAAACTCGTTAAAAATTTATTCTTTCCCTAAGACACAATATTCTTTGGAGTTTGAAGCCGACCAAAAGGAGCTTTCCCTAGTTATTGCACAAAATTCAACATTTCAAAGTTCTTCAGCTATGTTATTATAGTGGCAAATTTTCCTGGACACAAGACACGATCACTCACAACCTTCATCTAAGATTCACCAGCGTTAAACATAGCACCAAATAACAAAAGGAATTCTCTGGTTATAAAATAAAAATTAGCATCTCAATTTATTTACTAACATTATCAAACTGGAACGTCTTTATTTCAATAATAACATTACTTCTCCGTTAAGAAAACACAAACACTAAAAGCTGGAAGTTCACCAGATAAGTTATCACACTTTTTTTTTTTAAGTTAAAGAAATTTTGGAAATTTACATCAAAATAGACTCGATGTTTGGCGTATCACCCTTTCCATAAGTTGCCGATGCAACTGATGAAGTATAGTTAATATATTTCACAGGAAAAAAAATCTCACGCCATTAAAATGAAAAAAAAAAAGTTTTTAATTTGCACCTACACACTCCAGTAACACTTTCAACCTTTACCTAAGTAGTATTGAAAGCTTAAAGCCAATTACGGAAATCGGAAGAGGGAATATTGTATATCACATAGTACAGAGGGACCCTGCACATGCCAGTAGTCGAAAATTTAAACTTAAATGGATTAGGCGTTGTTATGTTATAACTGAAAACGTTAAAGGAACAAAAATATCGGATAGCCACTTCAAGGAACCTTTTCGAGGAAACGTAATAATATTAACTGAGAATGGTGCACTGAGCGTGTCAGTGAGAACCTTAATAACATTCGTCCTGTACTTAAAAAGCAGTACTGCAGCCCCATATTACTCCAGCTCTGTTGATAAAGGATGGTCATCATGGAAACTCCTTCTGCTTGTTTTACTACTGAATTTAGAAGTCGGAGAAGGGTGTATGTTCTCTACTTTGGTTCCTACCAGAGTAGAGAACACACACACACACACACACACACACACACACACACATACACACACACACAATCACACACACGGGAAAGGGCAAAGAAGATCGCAGAGTATAGGCTAGGTGGCCAAAGACTGCAAACCTCGCTCAAGGAGAAAGATCTTGGGGTGAGTATAACACCGAGGACGTCTCCGGAAGCACAGATCAACCAGATAACTGCCGCAGCACGTGGGCTCCTGGCAAACCCGAGAATAGCGCTCCGATACCTCAGTAAGGAATCGTTCAAGACACTGTACACGTGTACGTCAGGCCCATATTGGAGTATGCAGCACAAGTTCAGAACCCACACCAGGTCAAGCACGTCAAGAAATTAGAGAAAGTGCAAAGGCTTGCGACAAGGCTACTTCCAAAGCTAAGGGGAATGTCCTACGAAGAAAGGTTAAGGGAAATCGGCCTGACGACACTGGAGGACAGGAGGGTTAGGGGAGACATAATAACGACATACAAAACACTGCGTGGAAAAGAAAAGGTGGACAGAGACAGGATATTCCAGAGAGGGGACACAAACAAGGGGTCAAACTTGGAAGTTAAAGACTCAGATGTGTTAAAGGAATGTTAGGAAGTATTTCTTCATAAAGTCAGGAAGTGGAACAGTCTGGCGAGTGATGTAGTGGAGGCAGGAACCATACATAGCTTTAAGATGAGGTATGATAAAGCTCATGGAGCAGGGGGAGAGAGAATCTAGTAGCTTTCAGTGAAGAGGCGGGACCAGGAGCTGAGTCTCGACCCCTGCAACCACAATCAGGTGAATTAGGTGAATACACACACACACACACACACACACACACACACATACACACATGTGAATAATTTCACAGGCTTTCTCTCCACTGAGTATCAAGTCGGGGAAATTGTTCATCTGGCAAGGAGATAGCTAGGTGAGAGCTTTGAAGACGTGTAGCCAGAAGACGTCAATGAACTATTAAAGGAACATGAGGAAGAAAGAAGCCCAGAGGAAATGTTGGCAGAGCTGAATTCCCAGACAGAAGGAACTCAGTTGAAGAGGATGAGGAAGAAGAGTCTACAGGGTAAGAGTTAACACTTCATACCTTACTTGAGCAGTTCCATATTGCTGCTGAACTTGTAGACTTGCTTTACTGAAGATGATCCTGACACATTAAGAAGCGTTGTTCTGAAAAGGAAGTTGGAGCAAGCAGAGATGCTTTATCATCGCCTGTATCAAGTAATTCTGGACACAACACAACAAAGACGCATGAGAGAATATTACAGTGCTCCTGTAAGTTAAATCTCTGTGTCGACTTCAGACAGTGAACCCCAGCCATCCACTTCAGTCAGTAAACCCCAGCCATCCACTTCAGCCAGTGAACCACAGCCATTCGCTACAGCCAGTGAACCCCTGTCATCCACTTCAGCCAGTGAATCCCTGTCATCCACTTCAGTTAGTGAACCCCTGTCATCTACTTAAGCCAGTGAACTCCAGCCCTCAACATCATCCACACGCTCCACCTCATCTGAGACCCAGTAGGGCCACAGCACACTTCTTCACTAACGTCAAGCGATTTAGCAACAACAACCAGGTAAGTGTATACAGAAAGCTTGACATTCTTAGGATATGCTAAGCTAAATCGCCATGTATTACATTATAATAACATACTTTAATGTGCCTATAACTTCTGTTTGCACTTTAAAATTAGTGTACAATATACTGAGTTTGTTATTGAAGTTAAGCTGAGTATTCACAAGAAAAGTTGTCGGCTTTTTTCAGAGTAAGGATAAAAACCAAACCCATTTTTACTCTTAAGTTATTCACTCCACATATCGCGTTTTCACGTATAGAACAGTTTTTTTTGCAACGTATCCTGCTCAAAATGAGGTTTGTCTCTCACACAAACATACACACACACGCACACACACACACACACACACACACATACACGCACACACACACACACACACACACACACACACACACACACACACACACACACACACACAAACACACATACACACACACACAAACACAGACACACACACACACACACACACACACACACACACACACACACACACACACACACACACACACACACACACACACACACACACACACATACACACACACAAACACACACACCGAATACTAGCCGACCTGGGATCCCTAGTTACCCTGATGAGTATTACGAACACAGGTAATGAATGGCCTGTGAGACTTGTTCGTAATGGGAATTGAAGCAAACGAACTCTACAGTAGACTATAATGTATATTTTGCCTTCACCCACTATATACAGATATGTACAGTATGTATAGACAGAATAAGAATAAGTGTACATCACGGTGACAGATGGCAAAGCAGTGGCCAGAGTGCACCATACTCAACCAACAGGTAGGCAAGTCTCCCAGTGATTTCTGCAAGTGAACCACGTTGCTTCTGCTTTGGCAGGCTTGCCTGTGATTGGTTAATGAACCAAGGTACTGATTTAAATACACCTACCCTATCGATTATCAGACCTTTAACACCCAGTTCACTATTTGGGAGGCAGCGTACATGGGTGTGTGACATACACCGAATAAATTGTAACATACTCTTTGCATGCCACAATGAGTCTCTTGTCTAACTCCTTAAGGAACTTGGAAGCGCTCTTTCCCCACGGGCCAAGGGTCTGTGAGCCTATGGGAACAAACTTACAATGATGGACAAGTTCCCCATTTCTTCTAGACCAGAGGTCAGCAAACTGCGGCCCGCGGGCGGAATGTCCGCATGTCGTGCGCAGAAACTTCAAATATTTATGAATAGCAAAACTAATGAACCCTCATTATAAGTCAGTTCAGTCACTTATTCATTCATTTAAATTTTATTCATTCATTTATATTTATTTATTAGACTGATTTTTTTTCTTGGGCCTTCAAAAAATGTGTAAAATATGCGATGTGGTATTGGTAGTGAAAAAGGTTAGAGACACCTCTTCTAGATTTTTGGGACTCCATGAAGCTGGCAGCTGTTCCTTATTCCTCCCTGGTGTACTGGAGAGAGTAACAGCCAATGTGGATTCACATGTGTAGTCCCACACCACCTGCTTGCCGTCTGTTCAGGCTTTAAGCGTGATACTACATGCTTGGGGTGGCTCCCTTGTTGCTGGGCATCTGGCTGTTGTGAGGCTCCTCTTGATGATGTTATTAACTTTTTCATGCACTGCAATCTTTCCTTTGGATCTACGGCAAAAAAGACCATGGTATCCTAATCAGTCCACAGCAGGATTCGATCCTACACACATTTCATCAAAGTATGTAGTACTTATGCCACACGGTGTGTGTGTGTGTGTGTGTTTGTGGAGTCCTTTGTCTTCTATACAGTTTCCATTCTCTAGTGCACTTAGTTTTGGCCTCTCTACACCTTTGGTTGAACCAAGGACTCGTTTTGGTCTTCCCTTTGTTTCTCTTGCACTTGGGTATGAATCTCTCCTTTGCCTTCTTGCATTTTATGATCATATATTCCAGCATTTCATTTATTATTTTTCCCGCCAGTTCTCTTTTCCACTGCACCTCTTGCAGGAAATTCCTCACGTCTGTGAAAGTCCCTAATTTTGTATTTTCGCTTCTCCCGTCCTAGTTATGCTGCTTCACTCTCCACCTTTAACTTTACGATGTATTTGAAGCTCAGGACCACGTACTCACTGGCTTCGTGGGGCCTTTCATATGTGATGTTCTCAATGTCTGAACTGCTTAAGGTGAATATGAGGTCCAGCCACGCTGGTTCATCTTTTCTCTCTCTCTCTCTCTCTCTCTCTCTCTCTCTCTCTCTCTCTCTCTCTCTCTCTCTCTCTCTCTCTCTCTCTCTCTCTCTCTCTCTCTCTCTCTGGTAATTTTCCTGACATGTTGATGCATGAGGTTTTTCAGAACCACCTCCATCATCTTAACTCTCTACGTTTCTGGTCCCCCATGTGGCGCCAGATTTTCCCAGTCAATCTCTTTGTGATTGAAACCACCCACAGCTTTGCCCTGCCCATATTGGCTCTTCTGGCCACCTCAGGTAGGGTATCCACCATTCCTCTTTTGCTCTCATTACATTATTGTCCTGGCCTTCTGCTTTTCTGTGGTACGTCGTACATCACTGCAATCCCCTTTGGACACCCATTCGGAAGTATTCCTACTATCTAGTTCCTTGCTTCCATTCTGTCTATTCCTTCCATTTCCTCAAATCTCCACTTGTTTAAATGAGCAGTGCAACTCCTCCTCCCCTTCTGCTCCCTCTATCTTTCCTCAGGATCTGATATCCGGATGGAAAAATCGCACTTGTTATCATCCGGCAACATAATTATTTTTTACCATTCCTCACATATATTAGTTATTTCATCTGCATTGGTGTATCATACCTTCAGCTTCTTTTCTAATACTGTGGTCTGGAGGGTTTGTGGGGGTTGGAGAAGTGGGAGACATGACAGGATACTATGGGGAACTGATGATAAGGTGGAGTTTGTGGGGGGAGGGATCTGGATTGGCCTGTGTTGGTTTTTTGGGCTAATTTGTTTGGTTCTACTAGGATTCTTTGGGTTGAGGGTCTTCTGTTTGTGGTTCTGAGATTGGTTGTGTTTGCTATTCCTTCTGAGTCTGGGTACACCTACCTGTCTCCATCCTCGACTCTCTTTCCTGTCTCTTGCGTCTTTGTATCCTCTCTCTTAGTTTCTTTCTTACCTCTCATATTCTGCCATTTTCTAGGTACATCCACTGGTAATTTAACGAGTCTCATAGTCTTGCTTTCTTCTGCAGGATCCTGTCTTGCGCCATTTCTGACTCGAATATCAATTTGACTGGACAGGTTCTCACCCTTGAGAACCTGACTATTTTCTGAAAATTTGTGAGCTGAGTCATATCTTCCTCTTCTATTTCTTTCATAATATTTTTAATTCAATTTTCCTCCCACTTTTGTCTTTCTACGTAAGTTTCCCCTTCAACTTCCCAAAGCCCATGAACAAAGACTGACGTCTTCCTTCCATCCTCACATTGCATTTTCCTTCATATCTCCTGTCGTATAGATACGGCAGTTCAGATGTCACTTTAGATAGCAAATATCACAAACCCCTCCTTTAAAGCGTAGGCATCGTACTTCCCATCTCTAGGACTCAAGTCCAGCTAACCGGTTTACCTGAATCCTTTCACAAAATATTGCCCTGCTCACACTCCAACAGCTCGTCAAATTCAAAAAACCATTCGACTCCATTCATTCCTATCTAACACGTTCAGGTATGCCTCCTGCATGTCCAAGCCCCTCGCACAAAAAAAAATTCTTTTATCCCCCTCCTTCCATCCTTTCCTAAGACGACCGCTACCTTCCTTCACCTCCACTACAGATTGATGCACCCTCCAAGTCATCCTATTTTGTTCCATCCTCTTTAAATGCCCAAACCACCTCAACAACCACTCTTCAGCCTTCTGAATTTCCACACTAAATAATACTCATGTAAGCTAAGGACTGATTACCTCAAACTCCTCTTGTTCTTTAAAATTCTCCTTTGTATGGACTGATGAAGCCACTGTGTGACGAAACGTTTCCTCATTAAAGATACACAAGTTTTGTACTTGTGTCTAATTTATCTACAATATTCATCTACAATATATACATATATATATATATATATATATATATATATATATATATATATATATATATATATATATATGTATATGTATATATATATATATATATATATATATATATATATATATATATATATATATATATATATATATATATATATATATATATATATATATATATATATATATATATATATAAGAGTAACTAAGCTTCTTCTACCACAAAGAAATAAACATGACGAGAGACTCAATGCTTATTTACTTTTTCTTTCTCTTAAGAAAGAAAGAGGCTATGGGATCACAAACCCATAAAATATGTAAAAAAGATTGGCGAGCTCAGGCAAGAAGACTTACTAGATCTGCGAAATGAGTGAATTACTCGAAATAACTGAATGAAAATTCGAGGAGAGAGATGCAGCACGAACATGTGAAAGTTCATTTGCAGAAAGAATTATTACGGACTCAAAGAAACTACGCAGTGAAGCTGTAAATGGGAAGACAACACAGTCATAAAAGAACCCTCTGAATAAGCACTTTATAAATTTAGGAATCAATTAGACACTATGAAGGGGCAGTCTGTGAGCACGGATTAATGATTATTGTTCAACAACTACATCAACACGAATAGTTAAAAATTAATCAATCAAATTAGCTGGTCAGCAACACTCATTTTCTGGCCAATGAAATTACACCGATTTTAGGGTAAGTTTGTGGTGATGATTCCGAATATGTCATCAGTTTTGCCTGATTGGCTTTAGTTTTTGATAAATTTGATATCTTATTGAAAAACATTAAAAGATGTGAAAAAATATATTGATCAGGCTGGGCTAACTTACTAACTGCATTGAAATTATTTTTTAGATTATGCAAAAGTCAATTCATGTAATACATACTAGCACTTCTGGTAATAAGATATTAACATAGCAAGATATTAATTATATCACTAATTACTGTATTTGAAAATCATCTGGATGATTCGGTATTCTTTTTTTTGTTGTTGTTGTTGAGTGAGCAATTGGAAGAGATGCATATTGGTTACCATTGTTCAATAAGACACATTTCAAGCTTCTAATGAAGCTGTCTATAAACAGCCGCCAACCTGCTGGTCGATATTCAAGTCCGATTCGATAAAGAAGTCCTGGAATGTTATTGCAGTATACAAGTTCTTCATCTTGTCAGATGAGCTGTCATTTTTAACATCCTGTTGTAGACAGTTCTTTTCTTTTAATATGAATGCTAAAAGTTCAGATGTTTGCTTTGACAGACTGAGGTCACGTATCAAATCATTGAGTTCTTGGGGGAACTGCTGGGGTGTTGAAATGTTTACTTCATATTCACTTCTACTGCTATCACCTGTGTTACATCCTAAACCCTGAGTTTCTTCAACATCTGACAACGGAACGTCAGGCGGTGTTGTAAACACTGGTATAGTAATGTCTTCGCTGTGTGGCACAGGTCTCCTCGCTGACTCCAAATCAGGATATTACCACTTGACTTTCTTTTATCGGTTTATACCTTTCATATTCACCATACAGAAATAACAATCATCGTGGTGGATTTTCGGTTCTCTCCAAGCCATACGCACACTGAAGTTTAAACATATCCCATGCCTATTTTTCCACTGTTGTAAGCATTCTACACAGGTTTTGCAAACCATTTGGGAGCCCAAGACTTGTCTTATTCTCCAAGAGCCACTCCAAAATGGGCCATATAAGTTTGTTTTACAAAATTTGTTATCTTTTTTCTTTGTTTTTGCAAAGAATAATCGCCACAAATGTAGCAAAATATATTGGGATTGTTTAAGCAGACTCTTCGTGAAGAATTCATGTTTATCAGGTAAAAATATCAAAGCAAACGTTAGAGTACTGTCACCTGGTTATTGTAGATACAACTCCTTTCGTTAAATATTAAATCATTTAAGAATAAAATTCTAATCTATATAAAAACTGTCTGCATATACAAATTGTCGCTACAAACACACATGTTAGGGCTAAGTTCCCTGTTAACTGAGGTTAGGATGCAATATCTTTCAAACTAAAGCCAATATGAAAACCCTGATGCCCTTTTCAAATTCAATAACCCCAAATACCCTAATACCTTCAAATATCTTTGGCAACGTAATTTTATATATATATATATATATATATATATATATATATATATATATATATATATATATATATATATATATATATATATATTTCTTTTTGATGACCAGTGGGATAATAAGTGGTAGTAACAGTACTAGTAGTACCAGAAGTAGAACTAACGGTTTGTAGATAAATGACTCAGAGTATCGAAAAGATGATAAATTTGATACATTTACAATATTTGGGAATCTTTATTGTGAAAACATTTCACTACACAAAGACTTCATCAGTCCATTACAAAGAAGAATGGTGGTAAACACAAGGAGTTTGAGGTAAACAGTCCCTCAGACGGAGGTAATATTACTAGTGGTAACAAGAATTAAAGCCTCTGTGACACACAGCTCTGTGTGTTAACAATTGAGTAATTAGAACAATATTAGATAATATAAGCAGATTGCTTCCCACGCCTTACACCCTTTTCCATGTCTCTTGTAAAATCCATTTCATTTTTATTTCAAGTCTGTACGGTATATTTTTCACCTTGTTCCAGGCCCACAGTGACCGAAGTAGAGGACAGGGAGGGACCGAAGTAGAGGATAGAGAGGGACCGAAGTAGAGAACAGGGAGGGACCGAAGTAGAGGACAAGGAGGGACAGAAGTAGAGGACAAGGAGGGACCGAAGTACAGGACAGGGAGGGAATGAAGTAGAGGACATGGAGGAGCCGAAGTAGAGGACAAGGAGGGGCCGAAGTACAGGACAGGGAGGGAACGAAGTAGAGGACATGGAGGGGCCGAAGTAGAGGATAGAGAGGGACCGAAGTAGAGAACAGGGAGGGGCCGAAGTAGAGGACAAGGAGGGACCGAAGTAGATGAGAGGGAAGGGCAGAAGTAGAGGACAGGAAGGGACCGAACTAAAGAACAGGGAGGTACAGAAGTAGAGGAGAGGGAGGGGCAGAAGTAGAGGAGAGGGAGGGGCAGAAGTAGGGGACAGGAAGGGACCGAACTAAAGAACAGGGAAGTACAGAAGTAGAGGAGAGGGAGAGGCAGAAGTAGAGGACAGGAAGGGACCGAACTAAAGAACAGGGAGGTACAGAAGTAGAGGAGAGGGAGGGGCAGAAGTAGAGGACAGGAAGGGACCGAACTAAAGAACAGGGAAGTACAGAAGTAGAGGAGAGGGAGGGGCAGAAGTAGAGGACAGGAAGGGACCGAACTAAAGAACAGGGAGGTACAGAAGTAGAGGAGAGGGAGGGGCAGAAGTAGAGGACAGGAAGGGACCGAACTAAAGAACAGGGAGGTTCAGAAGTAGAGGAGAGGGAGGGGCAGAAGTAGAGGACAGGAAGGGACCGAACTAAAGAACAGGGAGGTACAGAAGTAGAGGAGAGGGAGGGGCAGAAGTAGAGGACAGGAAGGGACCGAACTAAAGAACAGGGAGGTACAGAAGTAGAGGAGAGGGAGGGGCAGAAGTAGAGGACAGGAAGGGACCGAACTAAAGAACAGGGAGGTACAGAAGTAGAGGAGAGGGAGGGGCAGAAGTAGAGGACAGGAAGGGACCGAACTATAGAACAGGGAGGTACAGAAGCAGAGGAGAGGGAGTGGCAGAAGTAGAGGACAGGAAGGGACCGAACTAAAGAATAGGGAGGTACAGAAGTCGAGGAGAGGGAGTGGCAGAAGTAGAGGACAGGAAGGGACCGAATTAAAGAACAGGGAGGTACAGAAGTAGAGGAGAGGGAGGGACCGAACTAAAGAACAGGGAGAGCATCATTTGCTTTACCATCCATGTCTTGAATATTATCTGGATGTATATGATAATAATTAATCAAATTACTAGTCTTATTCAGTAGACAACCCTCGATGTGGCCACTCACCAACCTCCCTTCGTCATACCTATCTCTCTCTCTCTCTCTGTCTCTCTCTCTCTCTCTCTCTCTCTCTCTCTCTCTCTCTCTCTCTCTCTCTCTCTCTCTCTCTCTCTCTCTCTCTCTCTCTCTCCCTCTCCCTCTTCTGCCTCACACAACAAAACATTGGGAAAGTCTTGTCAGAATATTAATTGTGTGTTGAGCTTTGAGAAACCAGGTCAAGATTTTCACTCGAATTTTATTTATTTACTTGATTTAAAGTGAAAGAGTTGAGGGGAAGTGGATGAAGGTGAGGGAGAGTGAATGAAGGTGAGGGAGACTGAGTGAAGGTGAGGGAAATTGAGTGACGGTGAGGGAGACTGAGTGAAGGTGAGAGAGAGTGAGTGGAGGTGAGGGAGAGTGAGTGGAGGTGAGGCAGAGTTTGTGAAGGTGAGGAAGAGTGAATGAAGATGAGGGAGAGTGAAAGTGAGAGTGAATGAAGGTGAGGAAGATTGAAAATGAAGAAGAGTGACGGGAGGGAGGGGAGTGAGTGAAGGTGAAGAAGAGTGAATGGAGGTGAGGGTGAGTGACTGGAGGGAAGGAGAGTGAATGGAGGTGAGGGAGAGTGAATAAAGGTGAGGGAGAGTGAGTGGAGGTGAGGGAGAGTGAGATCAGTGAGAATGTTATCAACAGTATAACTCTATCTTGTTGTGTTAGCCGAGGCAGCATATATTAACTCAAAAATGATCAGACATGGTAATTGCATGTTGTGGTCTTAACTTTCAAAGTCTGGCACTATCAACCTGCTTAATTACAAAGTGATATTATGTCTAGACTTCATCAGATGTTAACTAAAATTAATTATGGATTCATGGCTGCTCTCTCTCTCTCCCTCACTCTCTCTCTCTCTCTCTCTCTCTCTCTCTCTCTCTCTCTCTCTCTCTCTCTCTCTCTCTATCTATCTATCTATCTCTCTTTCTCTCTCTCTCACTATTAACTAAGCATTCTCCATCTCTTATTAATAATAATTATGCTCGTAGTAAAATGTTAGATGCCCCAAGAGCGAGATAATTAACAGAACAAACATATATTTAAAAAGAGGCTAGCGAACCCTCGGCAATGCTCCATTTTAGCGAGAGTATTGAACTGAAATTACTGACAAATTCGTTAAAATTACTCATCGCTAACGATATCACTGGCAAGTTATTGGATAAACTGCTTTTAAGCGAGAGTATTTGATTGCAATGTCTTGATGAATTGTTATTAATAACCCTTGTTAACAATAGTATTGATAAACTTCTGATAGTACGTTCGTTTAGCAAGAGTATTTTATCATGATTACTCGATGTCTTAAAAATAATATTCCACCCTAACAAAAGTATCAGCGAACTGGTACTTTATCTACCTGAAGTAGAGTATTTAACAAAGTAACTATAACATTTGCAAATATATTAAAATCGAATTGCATATCGGTTAACTTGCTTAAAAAGATGGACCATATAATCCTTTCATTCCGTATTAGTGAAGTTAAATATTATTTAAATAAGATTATTTTAGGTTGTAACAGTCTTTTTATTCAACAGATCAGTTACTTAGCAAAGGAAAACTTTGAAATTCACCTAGTTACACAATATATGATTAATCTAATCAAGTGAGGCGATGTCAATGCTTTAGAAAACAGACAAGTTAAAGAATAAGTCATTTATGCAACACTTGGGAGTCTATTGAGGAAACGTGTCGACAGCCAATGGCTTCTTCAGTTCATTACATACTGGAACGTTCCCGCAATAGATTCCCCAATGTTGTATAAATGTCTCATTCTTCAAGTGAGGTGATACTAAAATGGTTGATATGATAATCCATTGATGTGATACCTGGAAGGTTGATCTAATCATCAAATGGTACAGTACAGTAGATATATTCTATGGAAGGATAGCATAATCTATTTGCACTGAAGATACTAGGAAGATTCATCTCCTCACCGAGATAATTACCCAACCTAAGAGATGGTTATCTAGTTCTAGTTGATAAATGTGTATTGATGTAGTCTGCATCGTTGTTGGACTGAAGATATAACCATTAACGATTTTGCTCACTAGTGGTAGTGAAAATACACAGTACAAGATAGCTGGAACTTAAGGCAGGAGACCCGTGTTGTCGAAAGAAGAGAGGCGCTGCAAGGACATAAATGGAGCTAGGCCCTAGCAAGAGCCGTGAGGGAAAACAGTCTCCAAAGGATAGATGTAGGCATGCGGCGGCGCCACCGAGGCTGTGTACGTAAATAAGACACAATATGTGAGTTATACCATTTTATAAAACCCCTGGTAGACAAGACCTCTTCGTAAATCAAATTAAATAACTCGGACACTGTGTCTTACTCACTGTAGGTATATTCTAACATTGAATTACCATCACTCAAACTAGTCCTGGCTAAGAGAAAAAGGAGAAACTATGCAGAGCTAGGCAGCACCGCTAAGGCTAGGCCTGAAGGCAAGAAATATTGGCCGTATAGTCATGTCAGTAGTCAGCTCGCTAATGAACCTGCCACTATGAAATGCTGCTGAAGCCAAGTCCACAAATGTAATTCCTAGCTGATACATGTAATTTCATGTTGTATGCGTTATAATTTAGAAATTAACTAACAAAAATAAGAATTTAAGCATTGCGGCATAGCTGTTTGTTCTTATTTATACAGTTCATTATATAGAATATTTTAATTACATAGTTATCTCTTATTTGTCTCGTTAATTTAACCTAATATTTTATGGAAAGTCAATTAATAAGGATAAAGTTCACAGAATATATACACTAAGAATGTGTATCTCTCGGTGTATATATGATGAAAGTTTCTCTTTTTCCATATTTTAGGAATTAAAGTATTCTTGACTTGTAGTGAGTAGGCTACATGCAAACTGGAAGACCAGCGTGAAGGTGAAAGGTTGAGACGCAAATAACCAATCAACTAAGTACAAGGCTAATAATTGTATTTATGAATTAGATGCATGTGCAACACTTGGGTATCTTTACTGAGGAAACGTTTTGCCACACAGTGGCTTCATCAGTCCATACAAAGGAGAATCGTGAAGAACATGAGGAGTTTGAGGAAATCAGTCCCTCAGCCTTTAGTCGAGTATTTAGGCAATGCATCAGCAAAATTCTGAGCATAGAGTTTAGTAATATGTCACATCCCTGCTATCCCGGTATCGAAGGAATAAGTAACGTGGCAAAGTTGCCATGAAAAATTTTGGGAAATGGTGTTGTAAGGAACATTCATGGCAAATTCCATAAGGCTTGCTTCTCACACCCCCTGACACTCATAATAATCGTATGAAGATACACTGGTCATCAAGGAAGGGAATAATTACAGGAGAAAGTGTGTGGAATCCACCTTGATTACCATCTACGACAACAATCATGTTATTTACTTTACCAAAATATTACCGTAGTCTAATGTTCCCGCATCGTACACTGTTCTACTCTTCATCACACTCACACACACACACACACACACACATAAATATATATATATATATATATATATATATATATATATATATATATATATATATATATATATATATATATATAGATATATATAGATATATATATATAATATATATGTATATATATATATATATATATATATATATATATATATATATATATATATATATATATATATATATATATATATATATATAAATATATATATATATATATATATATATATATATATATATATATATATATATATATATATATATATATATATATATATATATATATATATATATATATATATACAGTACATGGGAACACAATCTGTGAAACCTGCCTACCAGAATCCAGAGTACGGTCATGGTGGGGAAATGCTTTGATGTTGGTAGAAGGCTGTTGGTTCAAGGAATTGAAGCTACCCGACCCTTTGCTGGGATCAAAACTGATTACCTTCCACCAACCCTCCAAGTGTTGCATGATGCCTTACAGCTTTAGCGCTCACCATAGTTGCTGCAAATGATGCCGAAACTCGATCCTGAGATCTTAAAGAGAATTGAGTTGTCAAGAGGTTGAAGAATATTATCCCTCTCTGGTGGATATTACTGTATTTGTGATGAAGTATTATTTCCGCAAAAATTCTCCTAAAGAACGTTAATAGTAGTGAATATTACACATGCCTCATTTTACCTGAGATGGATATAAAGGTTATTAATGTTACTTATGACGGGTATAAGCAGTGACTGATATTACCTATGGTGAATGTTACTAGTTGCATATATAATCTATCCCAGAAATTACCTGCTACAGACTTTCAAAATAACAAATATTACTCATGGCAGATAATCCCCGTCATGGAAATTCAAATATTTTACCTGAAGAATATTATCTATGACAGATGATATCTGTGACGCCAATATTTTCCAAGAAGAATGTTACCGGTAACGACTATTACCAATGTGGAATATTACCCCTCAGCGGATATTATCACTCTGGACTTCACATTAAATTTACCGTTAAAAGAGGTTTATTGAAAGAGAAGAATATTTTGTCTTTTTAAGGTAATAGATTATGTTAATATTGGGGACGAATGTTTACTGAGGTTGAATGTTTATGGTTGAAGGTTGAATGCTTATTGTTGGAGGTTGAATGTCTATTATTGGAGGATGAATGCTTATTGTTGGAGAATGAATGCTTGTTGGAAATTAAATGTTTATTGCTGCAGGATGAATGTATATTGTTGGAGATTGAATGTTTATTATTGGCAATTGACTGTTGTGGAAGCTTGAATGTTTTTTTGTTGGAGAGTGAAAGTTTATTGTTGACGATTGAATGTTTAGTGTTGAAGACTGAATGTTTATTGCTGCAGGATGAATGTTTATTGTTGGTGATTGAATGTTTACTGTTGTAGACTGAAAGTTTATTGGAGGCTGAATGTTTATTATTGAAGATTTGAATGCTTAATTAATGAGGCTGAGCATTTATTTTGGATGTTTATTGTTGCAGGTTAAATGTTTATTGTTGCTGGCAAATTGCTTATTGTTGGAAGTTGAATGTTTAGTTTTGTTGGAAGATGAATGTTTACTTAATGCTGGAGGTTAAATGTTGAGTATCGTTGGAAGACGAATGTTTATTTAATTGTGGAAAATGAATGTTTAGTTTATGTTTAGTGTAATGCTTAATGTTGGAGGCTTAAAGTTTAGATGATATGGGAGGATGAATGTTCAGTTAATGTTAGAGTTCGAATCTTTACTTAATGTTAGAGCTTGAATGTTTAGTTAATGTTAGAGTTTGAATGTTTAGTTAATGCTAGAGTTTGAATTTTCAGTTAATGTTAGAGTCTGACTGTTTAGTTAATGTTAGAGTTTGAATGTTTAGTTAATGTTAGAGTTTGAATTTTCAGTTAATGTTAGAGTTTGAATACTTTTCTTAATGTTAGAGGTTGAATGTTTTCTTAATGCTAGAGGTTGAATGTTTTCATGTTAGAGGTTGAATGTTTATTTAAAGTGGGAAATAAATGTTTAGTTAATTTTGAGACCGAAATTTCAGATATTGTTAGAGACTAAATGCTTTCGGAAATGTTGAATGTTTAGCTAGTCGTTGGTGGAATGTTTAGTTACTGATGAGAGTTGAATGTGTAATTAATGTTTAGAGGTTTCATGCTAGATAATGTTAGAAATTTAATATTAAGGTGCCATTGTTAAGTTAAACATTCAGTTAACCCCGAAGGCCAAGGTTAATACAATGTTTAATCAGGAGAAGCGGTAAACTCTTAGGGGTCACGTAATGCCTAGGGATTAGGAGGCAGTGGGAACTGATCCGAGGAAAGGGAAGGCAAGCTTAGTTCCTTGGATCAAGAGCCTCTCACTTGCTTCAAGACACTTCCCATGGGGGAACTGTAAATGTTTAGGAAATACTGGAGCTGAATGTTTAGCTGTTATGTGAGATTGAACGTTAACAGATGCTGGAGATTGAATGTTTAGTAACTTTTAGAGCGGAAGTGTTGAAACTGCTGATGAACGTTGAATGTTGAGGTAATAGTGGTTGAATGTTTAGGTAATCACAACTGTTAAATATTTAAGCAATGAATACTAAATATTTTGATAAAAATTATTGAATGTTTGGTAATGACGAGGGTTAATTGTTTATGTAATGATGATATCTAAATATTTAGGCGGAAGGTTCGGAAAATAATAATGGTTGAATACTGAGATAATAATGATTCAATGTCTTGTTAAAAATGAGAAGTGAATGTTTAGGGTGTGATGAATGTTGAAAGATGAGATAATCAATAAGACAGTTGAATGTTTAGGTAATGATCATGGGGTGAATGTTAAAGCAATTATGATGGTTGTGATAATAATGATGATAGAGTGAATGTTAAGGCAATGATGGGTGAATGATAATAATGAATGTTTACTTAGTGAATAAGTCTGAATGAGGTGGTTTAATAATGTTCTCATAGTCGTGTTTATTTACCTGTGGTTTAATAATGTTCTCATAGTCGTGTTTATTTACCTGTGGTTTAATAATGTTCTCATAGTCGTGTTTATTTACCTGTGGTTTAATAATGTTCTCATAGTCGTGTTTATTTACCTGTGGTTTAATAATGTTCTCATAGTCGTGTTTATTTACCTGTGGTTTAATAATGTTCTCATAGTCGTGTTTATTTACCTGTGGTTTAATGATCTTCTCATAGTCGTGTTTATTTACCTGTGGTTTAATGATGTTCTCATAGTCGTGTTTATTTACCTGTGGTTTAATAATGTTCTCATAGTCGTGTTTATTTACCTGTGGTTTAATAATGTTCTCATAGTCGTGTTTATTTACCTGTGGTTTAATAATGTTCTCATAGTCGTGTTTATTTACCTGTGGTTTAATAATGTTCTCATAGTCGTGTTTATTTACCTGTGGTTTAATGATCTTCTCATAGTCGTGTTTATTTACCTGTGGTTTAATGATGTTCTCATAGTCGTGTTTATTTACCTGTGGTTTAATAATGTTCTCATAGTCGTGTTTATTTACCTGTGGTTTAATGATGTTCTCATAGTCGTGTTTATTTACCTGTGGTTTAATGATGTTCTCATAGTCGTGTTTATTTACCTGTGGTTTAATAATGTTCTCATAGTCGTGTTTATTTACCTGTGGTTTAATAATGTTCTCATAGTCGTGTTTATTTACCTGTGGTTTAATGATCTTCTCATAGTCGTGTTTATTTACCTGTGGTTTAATGATGTTCTCATAGTCGTGTTTATTTACCTGTGGTTTAATAATGTTCTCATAGTCGTGTTTATTTACCTGTGGTTTAATGATGTTCTCATAGTCGTGTTTATTTACCTGTGGTTTAATGATGTTCTCATAGTCGTGTTTATTTACCTGTGGTTTAATGATGTTCTCATAGTCGTGTTTATTTACCTGTGGTTTAATAATGTTCTCATAGTCGTGTTTATTTACCTGTGGTTTAATGATGTTCTCATAGTCGTGTTTATTTACCTGTGGTTTAATGATGTTCTCATAGTCGTGTTTATTTACCTGTGGTTTAATAATGTTCTCATAGTCGTGTTTATTTACCTGTGGTTTAATGATGTTCTCATAGTCGTGTTTATTTACCTGTGGTTTAATAATGTTCTCATAGTCGTGTTTATTTACCTGTGGTTTAATAATGTTCTCATAGTCGTGTTTATTTACCTGTGGTTTAATAATGTTCTCATAGTCGTGTTTATTTACCTGTGGTTTAATAATGTTCTCATAGTCGTGTTTATTTACCTGTGGTTTAATAATGTTCTCATAGTCGTGTTTATTTACCTGTGGTTTAATAATGTTCTCATAGTCGTGTTTATTTACCTGTGGTTTAATAATGTTCTCATAGTCGTGTTTATTTACCTGTGGTTTAATGATGTTCTCATAGTCGTGTTTACCTGTGGTTTAATGATGTTCTCATTCGTACCTGTGGTTTAATAATGTTCTCATAGTCGTGTTTATTTACCTGTGGTTCTAAGTCGTGTTTAATGTTCTCATAGTCGTGTTTATTTACCTGTGGTTTAATAATGTTCTCATAGTCGTGTTTATTTACCTGTGGTTTAATAATGTTCTCATAGTCGTGTTTATTTACCTGTGGAACGAGACACAATTCATCATTATATTTTGTTTACATTAAATATTACACTTAACATTACCATTAATATTACCTACCATCAATATTTTTATTTTTATTATTATTATTATTATTATTATTATTATTATTATTATTATTATTATTATTATTATTATTGTTATTGTTGTCAAGTGTTGTATATTCCTTATATTGTTGAAATTACAATTTCCATTCCAATTATCAGCAATATTAGCATTTATTTTATCATACACACCTGGAGGTGTATGATTCTCAGTGTATAAATACTGAGAGTTGCCGTTAATCCTTATTTTAGGTTTTAAAATATTCTTGACTGGCGGTGACAAGGTTACATGCGGCCTTAATGACCCTCGTGTAGTCGACAGGCTTTGGAGCCCATTAACCAGCCTTGCCTTAGGGCCCTCTAGCAGCGAGTTAAAATAACCTAGAGAAGGAGATATTTACCTTCATCTATTCAATAGGTGTCTTGCCAGATGTGCAGAGATATCACACTTCACATCACCTTTCCAATTGTAACATCCCCACCCCTCTTTCAGGGAACAGGTACTGTACTTCCCACCTCCACGACACACAAGTCTGGCTGACAGGTTTCTATTAATAGTTTCTTAAATGCTACATTCTTCACACTCATACACACGTCAGATCCCTAAAAGCAGGCCCCTCTCATTCCGATTTAACACGCTCACGCATACATTATGGATGCTCAAGCCCTAATCACTTAAAACCTTCTTCACACCCTCCTACCCTCCTATCCTTCCTGAAACTACCTCCACCCCGCCCCATCCTCTACTATTCGGCTACATCCTCTCTGAATGCCCAAACTATCTATCTGACCAACCAAGCTACACGTGCATATATATGTATTTGTGTACACCCCCATTTTTTGTACAAGTACCACTGCTCCCCCTACCTACTACTAATAATAGTACTATTATCCACTACTATATTACCTTTACCACTACCCCTTCACTTCTCGCTTTGTCCCGTCCGTGACCCCCTTCCCTCTCCTATATATTCTGGCTCCCTCACCTTCGTGTCTTAGTGTGACTAGTCAATGATCCAAGTGGGACTGAAACGTTTGCTATAAGCTTCTTTCTCATGTGCGGATTATGTGTGCATCTGAGTTTTCTTCTGTTTTCTTAATAGTTCTTGTTCTTGTCTATTTCTTTTCATCTCTCTGGGGATGTGGAGAAGAGTCTTACCATCGCAACAATAATTTTTGCAGCCCCAAACCTTCTCATGCTTCCCTAATTCTTTGCATAATATTCGTAACACCAGACATTCAAATTCAATTTCAATTTTTTTATTTCTTTGCCAAGTTACATATAAAATATTGTTAAGCACAAAGAATACTACTAATATTCCTGAGCGTTTCTCAGATGTGAAATTTCTAGTCCCACCAGCCTCCTCCCCCTCCTCCTTCCCCTCCTCCTCCCCTCCTCCTCCTCCTCCTCCTTCCTCTCCCCCTCCCCCTCCTCCTCCCCTCCTCCTTCCCCTCCTCCTCCTCCTCCCCCTCCTCCTCCCCCTCCTCCTTCCCTCCTCCTTCCCCTCCTCCTTCCCCTCCTCCTCCCCCTCCTCCTTCCCTCCTCCTCCCCCTCCTCCTCGCTGCAACATTTTGAACCCGTGCATCACCCATAAATAAAAGCTTATACCACTATACTCTGGCACACTCGCCATCTTTTGCTTGAGAACGTAAACTTTCCACGGGCGCCTCATTAATCCAACTACTTTTTTTTCTCCTTTTATTCTGTGGCTCGTCTCATCTCTCGTAAAACCATCACCAAACTTTTTCACTTCGAAATATCTGAATATGTTTACTCCCTCCCTCCAGTCATATATGTAATTTTTCAAATCTTAACTATATGTTTATTTCATCCCGTGATTCTTGTTCAATATTCATTTTTAATTTCCTTCTCTTACACTCCATTACGAATACAGGTATAGTCTAGTGGCCTGCACACCTGGTTGTAATACGATAACCAAGGTAGAAACGAGGAACGAACAAAAAACAATATTGACTAAATACAGCATTCACGTATATGTACATGTATAGAAAGACAATTTTCAACCAAGAGACACGGTGAGAACTTTCTTTCACCAGACCTGGTGGTAAGTCTGCCAATGTTGCTTTGCGAGTGTACCACATCGCTTCACAACTTTGGGGGGCTTCCTTGTCATTGGCTGGTTGAACTAAAGTGCTAGCATAACAAGGGGACCCAGCTTGTTATACTCTTAGCACCTGGTTGGTTGGTCGGGAGGGCATACCTAGTATAGGGGTGTGTGACATACACCAAATAAAATTTAACATACTCTTAGCATGTCACACACTTTGTGAAACTCGTCGACCAACCTTTGCAATTTCTCTTCAGAGTCTCTTATTGGCAAAGAGCAACTGGGACAATTCACACATTGTATCAGATTTATTGTATTTTAATCTTGCTCCTCATCCGAATTCTGCCGCATTTACGCCTTTAAATGGCCTACTTTTATAAGGAAAATAGTCCAATAATTCTAGCCTTTCTCTCTCTCTCTCTCTCTCTCTCTCTCTCTCTCTCTCTCTCTCTCTCTCTCTCTCTCTCTCTCTCTCTCTCTCTTTCTCTCTCTCTCTCTCTGTATAAAAATTCCCGAACCTTTTTTTGTAACATGCTTTCTGTGCCATACATTTGACACTGGTCAATTGCTCTGTACAGTGATCGGTATTCTAATAATTTTTGATGGGCATAATTTTTCACGATTTCTTTGTTTATTTTATTATTATTATATACGTATATTAGAAATAGCTCTTGATGGAATTAGAGTGACAATATCATTACTATCAAACAAAGGTTCTAAGAAGCAAGATCGCCAACCACCTAGATACCCATCAATTACACAACCCAGGGCAACACGGGTTTAGAGCAGGTCTCTCCTGCCTGTCCCAGCTACTGGACCACTATGACAAGGTCCTGGATGCTGTAGAGGATAAACAAAATACAGAATGTAGCATACACAGAATTGGTAAAAGCTTTCAACAAGTGTGACCATGGTGTAATAGCACACAAAATGCAGGATAAAGGAATAACAGGAAAAGTTGGTAGATGGATCTATGTTGCGCGCCCCTACTTCACTCCATTATATACAAAAATAAAAGGCCTGGTTAAAATAAGTTCTGTAATAATATATCGCGAACCACTTTATTACTAGCTAGATAAAGCAGGTTCGACTATATATTATTATCGGGTACAGTATGAATCATCAAAAGTACTCTCATTGTATTATATTGTATTATATTATATCTTTCCCCATGATTATTATAATTATAATATTATATTATATTATTATTAGGTTAGGTATTACGAATGTGTAACCACTACTGTAGTGACCAATTGGTGGTTCTAGAATTGACGCCACGCGTCGCCTTCTGGCCGAGCTGAAGTCATACTATGGAGTAGTTGAGTGAGTCAGTCAGCTCCTAGCTCTGACTCGGTACTGGTCTTCAACCCAAAGCTCCTAGCTTAAACTAAAACTTTATACTAAGTCTATTGTCTTGCCTTTGCCATTAGTTTCCTGAAGTCTGGTAATTCATGTCACTTATGAAAGATAACTATTTCGTTACCCCAGACCTTTCTAAAAGAGTTAAAGGGTGAGATTAGTTGAT
Source organism: Cherax quadricarinatus (assembly GCF_038502225.1). NCBI lineage: Eukaryota > Metazoa > Arthropoda > Malacostraca > Decapoda > Parastacidae > Cherax > Cherax quadricarinatus. The sequence continues at coordinate 18,661,735 of NC_091302.1, forward strand.
TATTAATTGAAATTATTGTATCATACTCTGTTAATGAGAATTTGAACGTAAGATTGGGTTTCTTGCTGTATAGTATTTCATTTATAATTGCTTGTGGCTATTTTAATTCAGTAACCAAATACCAATGAAGCTAAATGATTGGTAATAAAATAAAACTAACAAAAAATGGAGTTATTTGTGCCCCTATTGTTACGGTGAAGATTAAGTCGTAACAAATGGGGGCCTGTCCGGGAGTTGAATCCGGGACCTCTCGCAAGGGAGCTTAATTTTAATGCAAAACAAATATGTACTTCAGGGTAAGTAGCTCCCGGACAGACAACCCATTTGTTACAAAACTCGTTTTCTTAACCTTCTCCAATGGTATGGTAGAGTGTTAAGGTAGCATTCTTGTTTGTTGCGAGTATGGCCATACCCGTTATATTTTATACAAGGATGTGCTCCTTTATTTTATAATATATATGCTAATGCTAATATTGTATTATATTATGTTTTGTTAGCAGTTCTTAATATTGTTATGTAGTGGGAAACCACTAGTGTAAGTGCCGGTTAGCACTTCAGGTACTTAAGTCTCCCTCAGTCACGTGACCAACGTGACATCGACCTACCACTCAGTGGTACCGGCAGTAGGTTTACAGCACCTGCTCAGAGAAGGTTCACAACCCTTGCTCTGAGTAGTTTTACAGCACTCGCTGAGAGTATGTCCTTCACACTCACTCTGACTAGCATTCCCACTTCTAGTCTGGGCTTGCATAGCCAAGGGAGCATACCTCATTCATTGACCTCTCATAAGAGACATGTCAAGTTCTCTCTTGTGGTCGTTTTTCTTACATGACTGACTTCCTTTCTTAAGCTTGTCACTTTCGAGTTATTTATACTCGGGTAAATTAATCTTTCCATGTGACTGAATAAGCCTTGTCGGCCTTTATGTTAATTTGTGGTCTAAGCTATTCTTAGTCATGTTGGATGGAAATGAGACTAAGTCCGTCACTTACGAGTTCTTGTATACTCTGAATTGATAGTTCAGATAAGTCTTTATAAGCATTGTAAGTTACTTTGTGGCTAGGTCTTAATAAGCCTTGTAGGTGCATTTTATTTGTGATTTTAGTACAAAGCTCAACCTCAAGAGGTTCATTTATTCATATCAATGTACTAGTACGTACCAAGAGGAATGTAAGAGTTAAACTCCTTATTTTATGTTGATCATAACATATCATACATTAAGCTAAAACTCTTCTAGTAAAGATTTTAAGTTTTAGTTATTTGTTTTGTAATCCTGAATTCTTATTAAAAGTTTTTGTTACAAAACTCGTCTTCTTAACCTTCTCCAATGGTATGGTAGAGTGTTAAGGTAGCATTCTTGTTTACGGTTTTGTAACAATAACTTTTAATAAGAATTCAGGATTACAAAACAAATAACTAAAACTTAAAATCTTTACTAGAAGAGTTTTAGCTTAATGTATGATATGTTATGATCAACATAAAATAAGGAGTTTAACTCTTACATTCCTCTTGGTACGTACTAGTACATTGATATGAATAAATGAACCTCTTGAGGTTGAGCTTTGTACTAAAATCACAAATAAAATGCACCTACAAGGCTTATTAAGACCTAGCCACAAAATATAACGGGTATGGCCATACTCGTAACAATCTACAACTTCCTGACAAATAGAACACAAAGAGTAATAGTAAACAGAGTAAAGTCCCAGGCAGCCATGGTAAAAAGCTCTGTTTCAGAAGGCACAGTACTCGCTCCCATTCTATTCCTCATCCTCATTTCTGACATAGACAGAGATGTATGCCATAGCTCAGTGTCTTCCTTTGTGGATGACACCCGGATCACCATGGCAGTGACCTCCATCGAAGACACTGCGAGACTCCAAGCGGACATCAACCAAATCTTCGAATCGGCCACTCAAAACAATATGAAGTTCAATGAGGAGAAATTTCAACTACTCAGATATGGGAAACTTGAAGAAATTAAAAATGTGTCAGGGTATACAACAAATTCTAACCATACAATAGAGCGGAAAAGCAATTTGAAGGACCTGGGAGTGATAATGTCAGAGGATCTCGCCTTCAAAGACCACAACAATGTATCTACCTCATCCGATAGGAAAATGATAGGATGGATAATGAGAACCTTCAAAACTAGGGATGCCAAGCCCATGATGATTCTCTTCAAAATGCTTGTGCTCTCTAGGCTGGAGTACTGCTGTACACTAACGGCCTCCTTCAAGGCTGGCGACATCGCAGACCTGGAGAGTGTACAAAGAACTTTCACGGCACACTTAAGTACGATAAGGCACCTAAACTTCTGGGAAGAGAGAGATACATGAAAATATACACTTGGAAGGTCCTGGAGGGATTGGTACGAAAGCTATGCAGACGTCGCTTGACCTTTGGGGTGAGCGGACGTGCGCAGTGACTGCCCCTACCGTCAGTTTGTGTAACTTTGGTTTTCACAAAATGGCGACACATGGACGTCGACGGGTGAATACTATTGGCATTGAAGTCGTTTGTGGGGCTGTTTTTCCCCATTCGGCACAGCTACTGTTACCGGCTATCATCAGGGACACCTATGGTATAGCAACTGAGGAGCTATATGGAGTGGCACTGAATGGAGCATACAGAATCCTTGTAAAATTCCGTAATGCCAGTGTTTACGAGGGCATCGTAACCCGTTTTCAAGATATCAACATGACGTTGAATCCAGCAGTAATGGTGAGACTACATGATGTTTCTCGTTTCTTCACATGGGTGAAAATAAAGAATGTGTCGTTTGAAGCAGATGAGGCGGATCTAGGTGCCGTATTTGAGAAATATGGAACTGTTCACCTGGCAACGATGGGTACATGGAAGGACGGATCATACGAGGGAATGCCTGAGGGTAGTTTCTCGCTAAAGATGACTCTACGACACCCTGTACCTTCGTATGTGCATTTGGAACAGTTCAGGACGCAAGTCCTTGTCACATACGCAGGGCAACAACGGACATGTAGATTGTGTGGCGCCTGCGGCCATATTGCAGTGAGCTGTCCTCGTCAACGGGACACACAGGAGCTGGAACCTCACCAGGAATCATCACGGAGCCAAGGGGCGCCTGTGGAGTATAGAGGTTGACGAAACGTTGTCATGGGAAAAGGGATGTGCAACGCTGCCGGGTGAGCAGGAAACTTCAGGGGCAACACAGGCAATCGTGAGTAGGGCAACACCTGAGGACGAAAAAGATGTGAGGAGCGCCATAGACTCGATGATCCATGACTTGCTGGGTTCCCCGGGAAAAGTCGAGGTTGAGGGCCTTGCAGGTGCTTTGGAGTCTGATCCGCTCACCTTGTAAAGGATGGAGGATGTGTCTGGACCCAGCTTGGACGACGCCTTGCAGCATGAAACTGTTGAAGTGGAGGTGCATGATGCAGGTTTTCAGGAGGTAGTTAAGAGGAGGACAAGAGTGTCTCGGAAAAGGGCGGCTACATCGTCGGACATAGACGACGTGCTTACACCGGCCCAACGCATGGAGAAGAAGGTTTGGACCAAGGTCGATGAGCGGGGCCTTGGTGGACCCAGGGGTAAAGGTCCTGTTAAGTGAGGCCTTAAAAGACCGGCTGAGGGCCTTGGGTATGTTCGGAGAAAAGAGGATAGAGGCTCTGGAATGCTTAAGGGAAAACCCAAAATTACAGTTTCAAGAGCCTCACTATAAATGTTAATGGTTTAAGGAATGAAAGGAAGCGTGATTGGTTTCAGAAATTTGTGGTACGGTGTGGAATAGACGTGGTGTTCGTACAAGGACATAATTATAACCTGGATGTGTGTTGGTGGTTGAGGGATTTGCTGTCTATGCAGGCCATTCGCCATGTTTGAAAGGGGGTGCTGCAATTTTGATAAGGGAGACTAGCCCGTTTACTGTTCACCATTGGGAAGAGAGAGGGGAGGGGAGGATAGTTCGCGTGGATGGGTGGTGGGGAAGGGTAAGAGTATCTTTTGTGTGTTTATGGTCCTGCGGAGAGGGATAGAGGGGTTAAAAATTATTTTGTTCGTGATGTACTGGTTTATCATTTACGTTCATTGCCTGCAGTTGCGGTGGCGGGAGGGGACTGGAATTGTGTAATTCGACGTAGGGATGTGGAACCAAGAGGGACGGGGTTTTGTTCAGGAATGTTGGGCGAACTATTAAAAGGAGTGGGGTTGGTAGATGTAGCAGGAAGTACGATGTGGAACGTTGAACACACATTTGTATGACAGGGATACGCAGCTCGACTGGATAGAATCTACATTACTGGTTCAGTGGTGGTAAAAAATGTCAGGGTTATGAATGTAGGGTTTTCAGATCATTGGGGCGTCATGGTGGTTTTGGATTGGGAGGGTTTACCACATAGATATAGGGGTTATTGGAAAGTACGACTCTTATGTGATGATGAGGGGAGGGTCTTATTTGCGAGGTTCTGGGAGGATTTGTGGGAGGGTGAGAGAGGGAATGGTGATGTGGTGGGACACGTTTGCAAAGTCGAGGATTCGGGACTTTTATGTTCATATGGGGCGTCGAGAAAGTCAAATGGCTTACGGGCTTATTAGGTATATCGAAGGGCAATTACAGGAATGCTATCAAAGGGATGGGAGTGGAGGATACCCGGTGGAACCTATCGCAAGTTTGAAGGATACACTCAGGGACTTACATAACGAGAGGTTTGACGCGGTTACGGGTGATTTAGAAGAGGTTTTATGGGGCGATAGACCATCGGCATGTGTCCTGCGTGGACAGAAGAGACGGTGTATCGCAACGGAAATGGTTGGGTTGCGTGTGCATGCTGCAATGGCGGGATATACAGAGGGACAAGAATTGGTGTCAACTGAGGGGATGGTTGGATATGTGGATGCTTGGGTTGCTGAATACATGGACAGTGCGGGTATAAATGAGGAGGCTTTATGTGAGATGGGGGAAAGTGTAGAGTGTGTGCTTCCTGAGAGTGACAGGGAGTTGATGGGTGGGGCCATCACCGTGAAGGAGGTGTGGGAGGCTTTAATGAGTATGAATCGTGGCAAGGCTCCTGGAATTGACGGGTTGCCTAGTGACTTTTATGTGCAACATTGGGATGTATTGAAAGATTTTTTAGTTACCTTATTTAATACTATGAAGACCCAGGGGGAGTTAGGGGCGTCTCAGGCGACGGCGGTAGTAGTATTTGTACCGAAAGGTGTTAGTCAGACAACAATTAAGGATTATCGTATGATATCCCTCATGTGTGGAGACTATAAATTATTTGCAAAAATTTTAGGTAATCGCTTAAAAAGGGTAATTAATACGATAATTGTTAAAGGCCAATTTGGGGTGCCGGGACATTCAATGTATGAAGGACATGGGGTCATAAGGCGTTTTATAGGGAGTAGGCAGGGGGGAAGAGTGTTAGCGATTGATTGGGAGCGGCTTATGATAGTGTGGAGCGTCAGGCGTTGTGGCGCTTTATGAGATGGCAGGGTTTTGGAGAGGAAATTGTGCAATGGGCGCGGTTGTTATATAGGGATGCTTGTATGTGTGTGCAAGTCAATGGGAGGTTGGGAAAGCGTGTAAGGTTGGCTTGGGGTTTGAGACAGGGGTGCCCTCTGTCTCAAATCCTGTTTGCTTGTTTGCAGAACCCTTTTTATAGGGCGGTGGAAAGATGCATCCGTGTGGGCAGGTGGGAGAATGGAAACGGTGGCCAATCGGGTATTATTGGATATGTCGATGACACAAAGGTTCTAGTGAGAGGGATGGAAAGTTTAAGAGGACTGGGGAGAATCGTAGATGTGTTCAGGGCAGCAACAGGTATGAAGGTGAATGTGGATAAGTCTAAACTACTAATTTTGAGTGGGTGGGGAGAGGGGGGCGAGATGTGCGAAGGGGAAAGGTGGAGAGAGGTGGATAGACTTAAGATATGTGGGATTGTGTACATGGCAAATTAGGTGTTTGCGAGAGAGGAAAATTCAAAGTGTCTTGTGAATAAGGTGCTGGGACGGGTTATTGCGGTGAATGCACTTTTATACAGCAAAATTTGGCACGTTGCTGCAGTGTACCCATTGGTGTCAGGCGATGTAAGGAGGCTTTTGGGTAGAGTTTTTAAGTACATATGAGGTTCGGGATGTGACTGGTTAAGGAGGGAGGTAGTAACACTTCTGGTGCCAAGGGCGGGCTGGGGTTAATTTCACTGAGAAATAGAAAGGGAGTTTATGTCAAGCATGTGTTCAGGCAAGAGTATGGGGAAGGGGGAAGGGGGCTGTGTAAAGTGAGGGAAAATATTCAGAGGTGGTGGAGAGGGAAGGATCTCCGTGACTGTGAGGCAATTTTGCAGATATTTTTGCAAGCCGGTGCAACATCGAAAATGAGAATAGTATCAGTAGAAAGGAGGGTTTGGTCTCAAATAACGGTCCCTGTGGAGGGAGCTTACCCATGTATGCGTGGGATAGCATTTGGCGGCGGTTGAAGGGTTTACACTTACGGCCACGTGTAAGAGAAGTGATGTTCCGATTCTTGCGTGACATTCTACCCTCAGCGGCGGTATTAAAGAACAGACGAATACGAGAGAGTGGCGTGTGTTCGTGTTGTGAGGAGGAAGAAACTGCATTCCATGTTGTTGATTTTTGTGACCGTTTAGGTGTCGTGAGGGAATGGTTGGGGGGAGTATGTCGATTGGTGGGGGGGAGTGGATTGTCAGTTCTAAGGGCTTTAAGTTTGGATCTGGGTGGGGTGGAGGACAGGGTTCAACAGGCGATGGCTTACATAATTGTTGATTTTATTTACATATCATGGACGTTACGGGAAAGGACGGTTCGGGAAAGACTAGGGGCGTTAGCAGCAACTTTTTATAAAACTAAGTGTCGTAATAAAGAGATATACAGAAGTAGGTGGGAGCGAGATTTTACAGAAGGCTACAAAGTTTTTACATTGGGGGATTTGTAGCGACTGTAGTTCAGGGGTAGAAACGGGCTAGTCTCCCAGGAGTATGCGTGGTGTATGCCTGATGAGGATGAGTTTTCATTCACGGGGGAGTGCTTTTGGGGGGAGTGAGGTTGCAAGAGTTTTACTCTCAACCGGGTTTGGTATTGCACTTTTGTATTGTTTTGGTTGTGACCTATGAGGATGTTTCTATATATAATGTAAAGGTTTCTTTTAGTCCCAAAATGAGCTAAAAGATTACCTTATAAGTAAATATGTTAATGATTGTGGTATGGTGTAACTTAATGTATATTGTCTTGACATGCAGGTATGGACCCTAGAAATGTAACCTGAAAGATGAGATGGGGTAAGAATGTGTGTGTCTGGGTTGTATTTGGGGAGGTTACAGAGGTGGGTGTTTGTTACAGTGTGTGTGTCTTTTATATACTGTTTATGTACTTTTCTGAAACATATATTGCTGAATGTAGGAACAATGTTCTACAGGTTTTTCACAGGAATTCTTTACTTGGAAAGAAAAGACTTTAATTTCATCACTTACCTTTGTTATTTGCGTATATATTTTACGTTCCTTGTATTTGAGGTTTTCTTTTCTGTATCGATTGTTTTCCTAATTTTTTTTTCCTAAGCATGTGGTTATGTAGTTTATTTAACAGGTTTTTTTTGTTTTGTATTTGGTGGGACTTTTCAGAAGTTCAATATATATTCTATAAGGGTTTTTCTTTTTTCCCAACGTAATGCTTTGAACTACATTTCTAGGTAGTTGTGGGTTTGTGTGGTTGACACGTTTTACAATAAGCTGACCTGTGTGGATCTGTATGGACTTGTGTCCGTTTTATTTTTTATTTTGTGTTACTTTGTCTATTTGTTTCCTGTTTGTGTACCAGAGTTTTTCAATAAAATAAAAAAAAAAAACTATTCACGAAAATCACTCCTTATGAAAACAAAAGACTCGGCAGGAGATGCAACATTTCCCTGATGAATAGCAGTGGCGCCACGAGTACACTGAGAGACAACACAATAAATTTCCGGAGCCCAAGACTGTTCAGTTGCCTCCCAGCATACATAAGGGGGATTACCAATAGACCCCTGGCTGTCTTCAAGAAGGCACTGGACAGGCACCTAAAGTCAATACATCAGCAGTAACAGCCTGGTTTATCAGACCCTGATCCACCATGAGGCCTGGTCTCAGACCGGGCCTCGTTGACCCCCGAAACCCTCTCCAGGTAAACTCCAGGTAAACATGAGATAGTGGTAATGGACTTCTCTACAAATTATGATGATGATAATTATTATTATTATTATTATTATTATTATTATTATTATTATTATTGTTATTATTATTAGTAGTAGTAGTAGTGGTAGTAGTAGTAGTAGTAGTAGTAATGGTAGTAGTATCATTGTTAAGTAATATACAAATTATTACTGCTTTTAATAATGTATTTTTTTCGAATTAAATGGCATGTAGAAGTGTGGGAGAAAATACGCTCGTGTATCGAGCATTTATAAGCAGGTGGGAATATATCGCACAGGTAAATACCTTGATCATTACGTCAAGGGTCACCAGTGAGGTGACTCAGGTAGAAGGCGTAGTGCACCTCGCTGGAGACAGTGAGTCAGGCAGGTAACTCTCTACTACCTCAGGCATGTTGACTCCATGCACACTGTCAGATACTCGCAAAAAAAAAAAAAATCTCACCCTCAGTTATATGTTGGTGGAGTTTTGTGAACCCTGTCCAATTTTAGTCAGTACTGGAAAACAGTCTGGGATCTTTTGTGAATTTTTGACATTTTCCATACCAGGGAGGCAAGAATTTAATAAGACCAGTGCTGGACGTGGCCGCCAGTATGATGTGTGATGCATTTTTTTTTTCAGTCGTTGTTGAGACTGCCTGATTCATTTCTTCTGAATCATCAAGTGTCACCTGAGCTGTGAATCTTGCCAATATAGGGACACAGTCTAGAGAAGTCCATTACAAGAACTCATGTATATCCTGGTATATGAAGCGTATGCGAAGTATCCGGTATTTTATTATATACTTATTACTAATCCATTGAAGGACTATGAGTTATGAAAGGAGATTTAATTATGAGTATTTTTGTGTGAATAATAATTGGTACGAAGCCCCATTATTATTATAATTATTGAATTGGTTTAATTATGAGATGTATTTGCTAGTCTTTAAACCAGTCAGTATATTATTGTTATTATTATTATTATTATTATTTTTATTAAGAATATTTATACATTTGCCAATTCTGAGTTTAGAATTAACTTTTGCTTATCCTATACAGTTAATTTGAGAATCTGATTTTTTAACCAGGATTTTGAATTCTTTAATTATTTTTACATCTTGTTCCTATTTGCAAACAACAGGCTGTTGTTACCATAGCGGCGACTATTGTTATTATAGCAGTGACTATCGTTTCTCAACATCCGCATCACTGGTAAGACACATAGGCAACAGTTGCGCATTTTTATTCCGGAACGTTTCGCCTACCTAGTAGGCTTCTTCAGTAGAGTACAGAAAGCAGGCAGGCGAAGTAGAGATGTGAAAACGATGTAATCAGTCCATCACCCCTGAAGATGTAGATTCGGGGTTGTCAGTCCCTCAGCCTGGAGAAGAGTTCTGTTCCATAGTCTGAAACAATGTGAAGACCAAACGGCAGTGTGGAGACTTATATACTGTCGGAAGGAGAGGTGCAGAGTAGTACAAGAAAGAATGTAAATACTGAGAGGTCACGTCCCTCTCAGATCCAACCATTCTCTCTTGAAAAAGTTGTCCAATGTGTTTTCTCGTCTGTACCAAGATGCCACTGTGTTGCAGTGTCTGACAGGGTGAATACCAAAATGGTATACAATACCAAGAGTTTGGTAAGTAAGACACATGGGCAACAGTTAGGCAACTTTATTCCGAAACGTTTCGCCTTCACAGTAGGTTTCTTCAGTCGAGTACAGAAAGCAGGCAGGAGCAGTAGAGATGTGAAGACGATGTAATCAGTCCATCACCCTTGAAGACGTAGGTGTTGGTGATATAATCAGCAGGTTGGATAATATTGTCAGGTAATGGGAACAAACTCATTATCTGTCTTAGTGCTGGTGGAAATGAAATCGAGAAGGGCAGGAGACAGGAGCTGCTGGAGCATTGGGCAACACTGGTTCATACGTTATACGGCAAAGCGCAGGAATTCATGGCTGGTCTGAGTGATGAAGACTTCGCTAATTACATTATGTAAACAGCTGTGCTCGGGACACCTCAGCGTATTCCCGCCAAATATAGGCAGGAATTTGCTCTTAGCAAGCATCAGTTGGGCCAGTCTCATGTGGACTTCGTGCACAATCTAAAAGTTTCACTAAGTCTTATAAGTCCATTGTGTCTCGAACTTCAGTGAGCTAGTACAAATGACCCCCAGTGACAATCTCTTTGAGTCGGTTGAACCAGATGTAAGGGTTTTCTTAGGAGACCACCATGTGGCACACTACCCACTGAGAGATGCTTAGTCCTGACTATTAGAGTTATTTTGGGGTGTGGGTGTGGCATGCGAAGAGTACGTCACATTTATTCGATGTGTGTCACAAGCCTATATAGACATACCCTCAAAACCAGCGAACCAGCTGCTATGGTTATGACGGGGAGCCCAAGTGTGATGCTAAACAGCTCAGTTCATCCCGACAATCACAAGGAAGTTCACCCAAGTTGAGAAGCAACATTGGCAGACTTACCTCAAGATTGTTAGTGCACAGTTCTCACTGTGTCTCTTGCTTGCAAACCTGATATTCTGTACATAATTTACATACAGTACATGCGTTCATATTTGGTGAATGAAATATATAATTTACTCTTTGCTGCGCTGTATTGCCCTTGTAGGTTAGCGCTTCTTTTTTATTATAATAATAATACTCTTTGCTGCTTATTTGCTATTCCTACCTTGATCGTGATGACGCAGCTACAAGCAGGTGTACAGTCCACAAACATAAGCCTATGTTCGTAATAGCCATTGTTACAAGAACTTGGTCCTCGTTACCGTACAAGAATGTTGATAATTTCAAGCCGATTGGATGAAGCGTTCTCCAGTTATGAGTAAAATTTAATCGAAAAGATGGTGGAAAAAAAATAAATCAAGCAGCCTGGGAAAGGCGCCCCATAGGGAGTCCATTGTAAGTTTATTAACACATTACCATCAACATTACCACCATCAACATTACCACCATCAACATTACCACCATCAACATTACCACCATCAACATTACCACCATCAACATTACCACCATCAACATTACCACCATCAACATTACCACCATCAACATTACCACCATCAACATTACCACCATCAACATTACCACCATCAACATTACCACCATCATTACCACCATCATCATTACCACCATCATCATTACCACCATCATCATTACCACCATCATCATTACCACCATCATCATTACCACCATCATCATTACCACCATCATCATTACCACCATCATCATTACCGCCATCAGCATTACCACCATCATCATTACCACCATTATCATTACCGCCATCAGCATTACCACCATCAACATTACCACCATCAGCATTACCACCATCATCATTACCACCATCAGCATTACCACCATCACCTTCACCACCATCAACATTACCACCTTCACCATTACTACAATCAACATTACCACCATCAGCATTACCACCAACATTACCACCATCAACATGACCACCATCAACATTACCACATTCATCATTACCACCATCAACATTACCACCACCAACATTACCACCATCAACATGACCACCATCAACATTACCACATTCAACATTACCACCATCAACATTACCACCACCAACATTACCACCATCAACATTGCCACCATCAACATGACCACCATCAACATTACCACAATCAACATTACCACCATCAGCATTACCACCACCAACATTACCACCATCAACATTACCACCATCAACATTACCACCATCAACATTACCACCATCAACATTACCACCACCAACATTACCACCATCAACATTACCACCATCAACATGACCACCATCAACATTACCACATTCAACATTACCACCATCAACATTACCACCATCAACATGACCACCATCAACATTACCACCATCAACATTACCACCATCAACATTACCACCACCAACATTACCACCATCAACATGACCACCATCAACATTACCACCATCAACATTACCACCATCAACATTACCACCATCAGCATTACCACCACCAACATTACCACCATCAACATTACCACCATCAACATTACCACCACCAACATTACCACCATCAACATGACCACCATCAACATTACCACATTCAACATTACCACCATCAACATTACCACCATCAATATTACCACCATCAACATTACCACCATCAACATTACCACCACCAACATTACCACCATCAACATGACCACCATCAACATTACCACATTCAACATTACCACCATCAACATTACCACCATCAACATGACCACCATCAACATTACCACCATCAACATTACCACCATCAACATTATCACATTCAACATTACCACCATCAACATTACCACCATCAACATTACCACCATCAACATTACCACCATCAGCATTACCACCACCAACATTACCACCATCAACATTACCACCATCAACATTACCACCACCAACATTACCACCATCAACATGACCACCATCAACATTACCACATTCAACATTACCACCATCAACATGACCACCATCAACATTACCACCATCAACATTGCCACCATCAACATTACCACCACCAACATTACCACCATCAACATGACCACCATCAACATGACCACCATCAACATTACCACCATCAACATTACCACCATCAACATTACCACCATCAACATTACCACCACCAACATTACCACCATCAACATGACCACCATCAACATTACCACATTCAACATTACCACCATCAACATGACCACCATCAACATTACCACAATCAACATTACCACCATCAGCATTACCACCATCAACATCACCACCATCAACATTACCACCATCAACATTACCACCATCAACATTACCACCATCAACATTACCACCATCAACATTACCACCATCAACATCACCACCACCAACATTACCACCATCAACATTACCACCATCAACATTACCACCATCAACATTACCACCATCAACATCACCACCATCAACATTACCACCATTAACATTACCACCATCAACATTACCACCACCAACATTACCACCATCAACATCACCATCAACATTACCACCATTAACATTACCACCATTAACATTACCACCGTCAATATTACCACCATCAACATTACCACCATTAACATTACCACAATCAACATTACCACCATCAGCATTACCACCACCAACATTTCCACCATCAACATTACCACCATTAACATTACCACAATCAACATTACCACCATCAGCATTACCACCACCAACATTACCACCATCAACATTACCACCATCAACATCACCATCAACATTACCACCATTAACATTACCACCATTAACATTACCATCATTAACATTACCGCCGTCAACATTACCACCATCAACATTACCACTAGCAATGATATTATTTTTACCACCATTCCTATTACTACCCCACCATTACTATCACCACCCCCACCACTACTATCACGATCCCCACCACAACATCACCACCTTGACCACCACTACCACTATCACCATCCCCACCACCACCACAACTAAGTTTCTTGATAGTTGTGACAGAACCCACTGGCATAACACCAGACACAAACATCTCTACGACATTCCCAGTGTCCGACTAAACCTTTACAAAAATTCAATGTATGTCAAAGGCCCTAAAATCTGGAACACCCTACCTGAAAATTCTAAAACTGCAGACACATTCATCACCTTCAAAACTGTAATAAAGTTGGTAGAATTACCGACAATATGTAAAGTAAAAGGACACAAGTGCAACTAATGTGACATTTATTGTGGCAACGTTTCGCTCTCCAGGAGCTTTATCAAGCCATTACAAACAATACATGGACACAGAGGGTATATAAAGGCTCAGAGTGAGGTGAATACTAGTGAGGTACCATTTCGATGTTCACTAGTGGTAGTAGTAGTAGTAGTAGTAATAGTAGTAGTAGTGGTAGTGACAAAAGTAATACAATATGGTAGAGCAATTAATTCGTACATGAGTAAAAGGATATAAAAGCTATTACTTGGGTAACATAAAAATAGGTTGGACAAATATAAACTGGAATGAGGCAGCTTGTTTCAGTGTTCACTCTCTGTGCTTTGTGTAGTATAACAGGAGAGACTATGTGATGGCAGGGTTTACTGTTTTCAGGAGGATTCTTGCTAAGACTTCGGAGATGGTGAAGCTGCCGTTGTTTTGTTTAATTGTATTCGAAACAGCGATCAGTGCTGATTCAAGGCACTGCAAGAAAAGAGCTCTTCAGATCATCAATTCTCCACGCATCAACACCGCTCCCAACAAAGTTATAATTCTTCCCAACAGCCAGGTTGCACTAAACGTCTCAAAAGTACTTTCACAAGCTAACACCAGAGTCGCCATCGCTTCTACCACTTCAATAAAGGATCTAACCAGGACAAAACCCAAGCACCACGAACCAGTCAATGCAGGAGTTTACACTATACCCTGTGGAGGCTGTGACAAGATCTACGTAGGTGAAACAGCAAGAAACCTCGACACCCGCCTCAATGAACACATATACGCATGCAGGAACGACAACTTAAACAACGCCTGTGTACAACACCGAAATTCCACCAATCATCTTATGAAATTCAGAGACGCCCAATTAGTGATAAAAGAAAATAATTTCCGCACACGCAAGTGCCTTGAATCAGCACTGATCGCTGTTTCGAATACAATTAAACAAAACAACGGCAGCTTCACCATCTCCGAAGTCTTAGCAAGAATCCTCCTGAAAACAGTAAACCCTGCCATCACATAGTCTCTCCTGTTATACTACACAAAGCACAGAGAGTGAACACTGAAACAAGCTGCCTCATTCCAGTTTATATTTGTCCAACCTATTTTTATGTTACCCAAGTAATAGCTTTTATATCCTTTTACTCATGTACGAATTAATTGCTCTACCATATTGTATTACTTTTGTCACTACCACTACTACTACTATTACTACTACTACTACTACTACCACTAGTGAACATCGAAATGGTACCTCACTAGTATTCACCTCACTCTGAGCCTTTATATACCCTCTGTGTCCATGTATTGTTTGTAATGGCTTGATAAAGCTCCTGGAGAGCGAAACGTTGCCACAATAAATGTCACATTAGTTGCACTTGTGTCCTTTTACTTTACCTTCAAAACTACCATCAGAAAACATCTTATCTCCCTTATACACCCTGTCAACTAATTATACGAATACCACCTGGTGGTTCACACTTACACTCACCCATTTGACCATAAACAGAAATATCAATCTCAATCTCAAAATAATGAATCTTAACTAGTCATAAGTTGGCCTGTGATACTCCAATACTGAAACTATGTATAGTGCCAAAACAAAAGCATTCACATTGCTAAACTCATAAACTAGTATTTAATCACTTAGCCATAATACCAACTTACCTCATAATTTTGTAATATTTTAAACTTAAGATTTAATCTAAGTCTGCCCGAAATGCCTAGCCATGCTAGGTGTTCTAGTGGTACACTCTGTAATTATTATTTTACTACATGTAAACCACACAATAACCAAATTCTGTAAACTCAGCATTGTAATCCTTATGGAGAATAAACTTTGAATTGAATTGAATTACCATCCCCACCATCACCACTACTATCACCATCACCTTCGCCACTATCATCACTCGCACTGTTACCACTACTGTTACCATCCCCACCAACATCACCACCACTACTATCACCATCTTTACTATCACCATTATCATCACCGCCACCACTATCACCATTATCACCTCCACTGTCATCATAACCACTAATTCCATCATCACCACCACTACTATCACCACCCTCACTACCACCACTACTATCACCAACCCCATCACACTCACCCCCACCACCACAACTATCCCAATCCCCCGCCACTACTATCACTACCCCACCACCACCATCACTACCCCCCACTATCACTACCCCCACCACCAGTATCATCACCTCCACCACCACAACTATCACAACCCCCACCACTACTATCATTACCCCCACCACCACCACCACCACTACCATCAACACTCCCACCACCACCACTACTATCACTACCCCCACCACCACCACTACCATCAACACCCCCACCACCACCACTACTATCACTACCTCTACCACCCCCACTACCATCAACACCCCCACCACTATCACTACCTCTACAACCACTACAACAATCAACACCACCACCACCACTTCTATCACTACCCCCACCACCACACTACCATCAACACTCCAACCACCACTACTATCACTATCCCTACCACCACCACTACCATCAACACCCCCACCACCACCACTACTATCACTACCCCAACCACTGCCACTACTATCACCACCCCCACTAGTATCAGCCCTTCCACCACTACCACTACTATCACCATTCCCAACACTATTATCACAAACCTCACCACCACTACTATAATAACCACCCTCACCACTATCACTACCAACATCATCAACTCACCACCACCACTATCATGGCCACCATCACTACCACCCCCACCACTATCACCAACATCATAACCACTACCACTATCACTATCATCATAACCACTACCACTATCATCACTACCTCTATTGCCACTATCACTATCATCACCACTATCATCACACCACTATCATCACCACTATCATCACACCACTATCACCACCACAACTATTATCGCCACCAACACTATCATCACGATGATAAATTAGACACATGTGCAACACTTAGGTATCTTTAATGAGGAAACGTTTCGCCACACAGTGGCTTCATCAGTCCATACAAAGGAGAATGGTGAAGAACAGGAGGAGTTTGAGGTAATCAGTCCCTCAACCTTGAGTCGATGTGGTCAGTCCGTCAATCTTGAAAAGAATACAGCATATGTGCGTAGAAGTAGCTTATATACTGTAGGCAGGAGAGGTGCAGCAGTCGTAGGTGGTGTCACATTTGTCCAATGTGGAACTTGGTCATGCCCAAGGGTTAGGCAAGTGAAGAATTCCCCGTATTTTTTTCAGGATTGATGGACTGACCACATCGACACAAGGCTGAGGGACTGTTTACCTCAAACTCCTGTTCTTCACCATTCTCCTTTGTATGGACTGATGAAGCCACTGTGTGGCGCAATGTTTCCTCGTTAAAGATACCCAAATGATGCACATGTGTTTAATTTATCAACTTGTCGGTTTTCTGAACCATTCATCTACATATCATCACGATGATGACCGCCACCATTAACATCACTACCACTATCATGATAACCACCACTATCATCACCATCACCACTACTGCCACTATTATCATCACCACTACCACTATTATCACCACCACCTCAGCTATCACCACTATCATCAATTATGCTATCATCACCACCACCACCACCACCACCACCACCAGCATTACTATCATCAACTTCACCAGTAATTCCACCACCACCACTACGAGTAGTAATACCGTCACCACCTTTAGTAATACTACCACTACCACCACCATCACCAGCAACACTATCACCACCACACATCTTACCTACCAGCACAACCACCACTTTTAACAACATTACCATCAATAACACCACCATTTCTTTTCCCAACATCACCATCACAACTACTATCCCCATCACAATTACCTACATTAATAACATCACCACCATCACCACCACCATTGCCATTATAACCCTCACAAAAAATCTCCATTACCCAGGTAATTTCAAAGGTAAACAAAATAACCATCATCAACAGGCCATTGGAGCCAAACGAGGCTGTTAATAAGCACAAAAATTACTAGTCCAGGATATATTACTCAGGTTTTTAACCAACCTCTTCTCTATGCATATTTAATACAGTATAAAATTATAATCGTTTGTTTTATTCACTGTTTCAAGGCTGTCTTGAAACAGTGACTACAATATGTCTTGACAAGATATATTGTATTGTATTCACTATGTCTTGACAAGACATATTGTATTTTTTTCAGTTTCAATACATATTGTACTTTTTTTTCGTTTCAGGAGATACTGTATTTTTTAAATTTCACCCTCCATTATTAAATTTTACCCTCCATTATTACTCGTTTCTGAAACAGGTGTGAATAGTTCTCTAAGTTTCAAACAAGTGCGGTCCTTGCCGCAGCTCATGCGGCAATGACCTATATCAGCGTGGCGTGTAGCGCATGCTACACGCCAAGGTATTTGTCCAGTGTGGGTAGATTGGTAAAGCACTGCGTACCTTGTCCTAAGGTTCGTAGGTTCGAGTCTCCTTCAGCCAGAGATCAGTGTTTGTGTATATTTCGCCTGCTCTCGCGAATTCCTTGTATATATATATATTTATATATATTTATATTTATATATATCCTGGGTAGCAATTTGGTAGACAGCAACTGCCCAGCGAGGTACTACCGTCCTGCCGAGTGTAAAACAATACTGCTGCTAGCCGAAGTGTGTATTGCTTGTGGAGGCTAGTACACCAAACAGGGAGTAGAATGATGATACGAAACTGTGAGGATGTCTGCTATGAGGATGAGAAACAGCAGAGGTGCCAGAACAGTGCCTTGGGGAACTGAACTTTTTACCTCGCTGATGCTTGATTTTGCTCTGTTTACTACTACTTTCTGTGTTGTGTGTGTCAAGAAACCGAAAATCCATCTGCCTTCCATTACCTTCCCTGTAATGCCTTTGGCCCACATTCTGTGCTCTAACATTCCATGATCCCATTTGTCAAATGCCTTTGCAGAATCTGTATAAATCACATCTACTTTTTGGTCGTCTTCCAACGCCTCCTTAATTCTGTCATAATGGTTCAGTAACTGTGACAGGTATGATAGTCCTGCTCTAAAACCATGCTGGTTCGGGTTATGTCGTCTGTGCTGGTCCATGAAATTTGAAATTTTCCGTCTCATCGCTCTCTCGAAGATTTTTTTATGATGTGAGAAGGTAGAGGTACTGGTCTGTAGTTTTTAACTAGTACTCTATTACTGCCCTTATGCAAAGGAGCTATGTCTGCACTGTTTAAGGCCACCGGCATTTCACCTATATATAGGTGGAATACCGGAGGCCTTAAAGAGGTTTTGTGTGCGAGGGGCTTGGACTTCCAGCAAGCATGCATGAACGTGTTAGATAGGAGCGAATGGAGACAAATGGTTTTTAGGACTTGACGTGCTGTTGGAGTGTGAGCAAGGTAACATTTATGAAGGGATTTAGGGAAACCAGCAGGTCGGACTTGAGCCCTGGAGATGGGAAGTACAGTGTCTGCACTCTGAAGGAGAGGTGTTAACGTTGCAGTTTTATAACTGAGGTGTAAGCACGCCTCTGGCAAGACAGTGATAGAGTGAATGATGATGAAAGCTATTTTTTGCCCCCCTCCCTGCCTTGGCGAGAAACAGCCGATGTGTTAATAAAAAAATGATAAATACGCTCTTTCTCCAAAGAATACTGATGGCTCGTGCTAGAGGTACTTTGCACAGATTTATAAGCAGAGTATTCCATGAATCTGGTCCAGGTGCTGAATGAGTGGACATGTTATCCATTTCTTTTTCGAAATGTTTCTGCATTCTCTACCGTGCTGTTATTAAGTGGGTTGCTGAACACCGACTCATACTATTCTTTTAGGATTTCACTCATTTCCTGTTCATCGTCAGTATACGAGTCTCCTCTCAATAATGGTCCAATTCTACAGGTAGTTTCTAGCTTGGATTTTGCATAGGAATAGAAATATTTTGAGTTTCTTGCAATATCCTGTATTGTCTTTTGTTGCCCTTGTACTTCTTTTGTTAGGTATGACATCCTAAGTTTATGTTCTAATTCCGTTCTCTCTCAACTAAAGCTGTCTTTCCTCTTTTGCGATATATTTGTTTTTTAAGCAATTCAGTAACCCGTTTTCTTCTTCTGTACCATTTCCTACGCTCTCTCTATATATTTGATCTTCTGGGTTTCCTCAATGGTACATGTTTCATACTTACCTTGTATGCTTCTGTATTCAGCTTCTCTAGGCACTGGTGGGGATTTAGGTCGCTCATGTCTGATTCCCAGGACATGTCTGATAGCTCTTGGTTTATTTTTTTCCCCAGTGAATTCAATGGTTGTTGAAATTAAACTTACTGAACATCCCTTCTCTTACATTAATGATGTTGTTCCCTAACCCTGAGTTAATACTCATTTGTACTTCTACGATGTTGCGGTCAGAGTATATTTTTTTGTAACTGTTGTCTCTGATTAGTTTCTCGTTGTTGGTGAATATCAAATCCAGGGTATTTTCATTTCAAGTGGGATCACTTATCTCTTGGTTCACTGAGTACTTTTCACAAAGCCTCATTAGTTCCTGATATGTGCCTGTTGAGCCAGGGTGTTTCCAAGAGATACTTCTGGAATAACGTTCCATTGCACCATCTTTCGTTTTACTTGAGGGAGATTAAAAATCTCCAAGGAGTATAATATTTGGTGTGGGATTTTTCTAGTCTATCCAGACAGCTTTCTGTCTTCTTTAACTGATCTGTGAATCCCTCAGCAGTTGCTGATGGTAGTTTATATACTAGGATAATTACCAGATTCCTGTTTTCAACTTTAATGCCTAGAGTTTCTACTGTATCATTCAAAGAATTCAGCAGTTCTGTACAAGTTGTGCTGTGCTTAGCTGTTGTTTAGACCAAACATCAGATTGTGGAAGAATTGTGATCTAAGTGACTTTGATCATGGGATGATTGTTGGTGCCAGTGAGTACACACACACACACACACACACACACACACACACACACACACACACACACACACACACACACACACACACACACACACACACACACACACACACACACACACACACACACACACACACACACACGCACACACACACACACACACACACACACGCACACACACACACACACACACACACACACACACACACACACACACACACACACACACACACACACACACACACACACACACACACACACACACACACACACACACACGAAGGTTTAGGTAGGCAAAAGCTAAGTGCACTAGAGAATTGAAAAAGTACAGAAGGCAAAGAACCCAGGAAAATAAGGAAATTAGCCGAAGAGCCAGAAACGAGTATGCACAGGTAAGGAGGGAGGTCCAGTGACAGTACGAAAACAACATAGCATCGAAAGTCAAGTCTGACCCAAAACTGCTGTACATCACATCAGGAGGAAGACAACAGTCAAAGCAGGTGATCAGGCTGAGGAAAGAAGGTGGGGAACTCACAAAAAACGATCATGAGGTATGCGAGGAGCTCAACACGAGATCTAAGAATTTACAGTAGAGACAGAAAGGGCTCTGGGAAGACAGAACAGAGAACTCCAACAGGGAATATACCAACAGGTGTTGGATGACATACACACAACTGAGGAGGAGGTGAAGAAGCTGCTGAGGGACCTTGATACCTCAAAGGCGATGGGATCGGAAAACATCTCACCGCGGGTCCTTTGAGAAGGAGCAGAGATGCTGTGTGTGCCACTAACACATCCCTTGAAACTGGGCAACTGCCTGCGGTATGGAAAACGGCAAATGTAGTCCCCATTTTAAGAAAGGAGACAGAAACGAAGTATTAAACTACAGACAAGTGTCACTGATGTATATAGTATGCAAAGTCAAGGAGAAGATTATCAGGAGGAGAGTGGTGGAACACCTGGAACGGAACAAGATTATAAAGGACAACCAGCACGGATTCATAGAAGGCAAATCATGTGTCATAAACCTTCAGGAGTTTTATGACAAAGTAAAAGAAGTAAGACATGAGAGAGAGAGGTGGGTTAATTGTATTTTCCTGGACTGCAGAAAGGCCTTCGACACAGTTCCTCACATGAGATTAGTGCAGAAGCTGGAGGATCAGTCGTATATAACAGGAAAGGCACTGCAATGCATCAGAGAATACCTGACAGGGAGGCAATAACGAGTCATAGTACGTGATGAGGTATCACAGTAGGCGCTTGTGACAAGCGGGGTCACACAGGGGTCAGTTCTAGAACCAGTGCTATTTTTGGTATATGTGAATGACATGACGGAAGGGATAGACTCAGAAGTGTCCTTGTTCGCATATGATGTGAAGTTAATGAGGAAAATTAAATCGGATGAGGATCAGGCAGGACTGCAAAGAGACCTGCACAGGCTGAACACGTGCTCCAGCAACTGGCTTCTCGAATTCAACCCTGCCAAATGCAAAGTCATGAAGATAGGGGAAGGGCAATGAAGACCACAGACAGAGTATAGGCTAGGAGGCCAAAGACTGCAAACCTCACTCAAGTAGAAAAGACTTGGAGTGAGTATAACACCGAGCACGTCTCCGGAAGCACACATCAACCAGGTAACTGCTGCAGCATGTGGGCGCCTGGCTAACCTGAGAATAGCGTTCCGATATCTTAGTAAGGAATCGTTCAAGACACCGTACATTGTGTACGTCAGGCCCATACTGGAGAATGCAGCACTAATTTGGAACCCATACCTGGTCAAGCACGTCAAGAAATTAGATAAAGTGCAAAAGTTTGCAACAAGGTTAGTTCCGGAGCTCAGGGACATGTCCTACGAAGAAAGGTTGAGGGAAATCGGCCTGACGACGCTGGAGGACAGGAGGGTCAGGGAAGACATGCTAACGACATACAAAATACTGCGTGGAATAGATAAGGTGGAAAGAGACAGGATGTTCCAGAGAGGGAACACAGAAACAATGGGTCACAGTTGGAAGTAGTCATAGTCTAGCAAGTGATGTAGTGGAGGCAGGAACCATACATAGCTTTAAGACGAGGTATGATAAAGCTCATGGAGCAAGGAGATAGAGGACCAAGTAGTTCACTTACACTCTACCTTCCTGGGTGACAGTTCTAACAAACTACTTAGCAAGGCAGCCCACTCTGTCTCAGACTACTTAATAATATAGTCCGCTATGCCACCTAACACTCCACCCTCAGGGAAGCATTATTTAAGCAATGAATGCACTGCCCTGGACACACACACACGACGGGGTCAGGAGCTACGACTCAACCTCTGCAACCACAAACAGGTGAAAACACACACACACACACACACACACACGACATGACGTGCGCGACATGAACGACATGACGGAAGGAATAAACTCCGAGGTGTCCCTGTTTGCAGATGACGTGAAGTTGATGAGAAGAATTCATTCGATCGAAGACCAGGCAGAACTACAAAGGGATCTGGACAGGCTGCAGACCTGGTCCAGCAATTGGCCTCCTGGAGTTCAACCCCACCAAGTGCAAAGTCATGAAGATTTGGGAAGGGCAAAGAAGACTGCAGACGGAGTACAGTCTAGGGGGCCAGAGACTACAAACCTCACACAAGGAAAAAGATCTTGGGGTGAGTATAACACCAGGCACATCTCCTGAAGCGCACATCAACCAAATAACTGCGGCAGCATATGGGCGCCTGGCAAACCTCAGAACAGCATTCCGACATCTTAATAAGAAATCCTTCAGGGCCCTGTACACCGTGTACTTTAGGCCCATATTGGAGTATGCGGCACCAATTTGGAACCCACAACTAGCCAAGCATGTAAAGAAACTAGAGAAAGTGCTAAGGTTTGCAACAAGACTAGTCCCAGAGCTAAGATGTATGTCCTACGAGGAGAGGTTAAGGGAAATCAACCTGACGACACTGGAGGACAGGTGAGATAGGGGGGACATGATAACGGCTTACAAAATACTGAGAGGAATTGACAAGGTGGACAAAGACACGATGTTCCAGAGACTGGACACAGCAACACGGGGACACAGTTGGAAGCTGAAGACACAAATGAATCACAGGGATGTTAGGAAGTATTTCTTCAGCCACAGAGTAGTCAGGAAGTGGAATAGTTTGGGAAGCGATGTAGTGGAGGCAGGATCCATACATAGCTTTAAGCAGAGGTACGATAAAACTCATGGCTCAGGGAGAGTGACCTAGTAGCGACCAGTGAAGAGGCGGGGGCAGGAGCTTGGACTCGTCCCCTGCAACCTCAACTAAGTGAGTAATAGGTGAGTACACACACACACAAACACCGCAGACACAGTATAGTCTAGGTGGCCAAAGACTGCAAACCTCACTCAAGGAAAAAGATTTTGGGGTGAGTATAATACCGAGCACATCTGAGGCGCATATCAGTCAGATAACTGCTGCAACATATGGGCGTCTGGCAAACCTGAGGATAGCGTTCCGATACCTCAGTAATGAATCGTTCAAGACTTTGCACACCATTTACGTCAGGCCCATAATGGAGTATGCAGCACCAGTTTGGAATCCACACCTGGTCAAGCATGTCAAAAAATTAAAGAAAGTGCATAGGTTTGCAACTAGACTAGTCCCAGAGCTACGGGGATTGTCCTACGAAAAAAGGTTAAGGGAAATTGACCTGACGACACTGGAGGACAGGAGGGTAAGGGAAGACCTGATAACGAATAGACGAGATAGGATGTTCAAGAGATGGGACACAGAAACAAGGGGTCACAATTGGAATTTGAAGATTCAGATGAGTCAAAGGGATGTTAAGAAGTACTTCTTCAGTCACAGAGTTGTTAGGCAGTGGAATAGCCTAAAAAGTGACCTAGTGGAGGCGGAAACCATATATAGTTTTAAGACGAGGTTTGATAAAGATCAGGGAGCAGGGAGAGAGAGGACCCAGCAGCAATCAATGAAGAGGCGGGGCCAGGAGCTATGAATCGACCCCTACAACCACAAGTAGGTGAGTACACACACGCACACGCACACACACACACACACACACACACACACACACACACACACACACACACACACACACACACTGCGGATCAGAGAATACCGGACAGGGAGGCAACAACGAGTCATGGTACGTGATGAGGTATCACAGTGGGCACCTGTGACGAGCGGGGTCCCACAGGGGTCGGTCCCAGGACCAGTGCTATTTTTGGTATATGTGAATGACATGATGGAAGGGATAGACTCAGAAGAGTCTCTGTTCGCAGATGATGTGAAGTTAATGAGAGAATTCAATCAGATGAGGATCAGGCAGGACTTCAAAGAGACCTGGACAGGCTGGATACCTGGTCCAGCAAGTGGCTTCTCGAATTTAACCCCGCCAAATGCAAATTCATGAAGTTCTGGAAAGGGCAAAGAAGACTGCAGACAGAGTATAGGCTAGGCGGTCAATGAATGCAAACCTCGCTCAAGGAGAAAGATCTTGGGATGAGTTTAACACCGCGCACGTCTCCAGAAGCACACATCAACCAGATAACTGCTGCAGCATATGGGCGCCTGGCAAACCTGAGAATAGCATTCCGATACCTTAGTAAGGAATCATTCAAAACACTGTACACTGTGTACGCCAGGCGTATACTGGAGTATGCAGCACCTGTTTGGAACTCACACTTGATCAAGCACGTCAAGAAATTTGAGAAAGTGCAAATGTTTGCAACAAGGTTTGTTCCAGAGTTAAAGGAAATGTCCTACGAAGAAAGGTTGAGGGAAATCGGCCTGACGACACAGGATGACAGAAGGGTTAGAGGAGACATGATAACGACATACCAAATTCTGCATGGAATAGACAATGCGAACAGAGACAGGATGTTCCAGAGAGGGGACACAGAAACAAGGGGTCACACTTGGAAGCTGAAGACTCAGATGAGTCAAAGGAATGTTAGGAAGTATTTCTTCAGTCATAGAGTAGTCATAGTCTAGCAAGTGATGTAGTGGAGGCAGGAACCATACACAGCTTTAAGACGAGGTATGATAAAGCTCATGGAGCAAGGAGATAGAGGACCTAGTAGTGTTCAGCGAAGAGACGGGTCCAGGAGCTGAGTCTCGACCCCTCCAACCACAATTAGGTGAGTACACACACACACACACACACACACACACACACACACACACTTGAAAGTTGACAGAACTATATGAAACAAAATCCTGCATTGGAAACCACTGTTAGTCCTTCATGGGGCATATTAGAGGAAAATTAGAATTTCGAACTGGACTCCCTAGAGTGGATAGAGTATCTCATGAATGTGAGGTGAATGAGCCCATATAAATAGAATTCTGATGGGTATTTTTCGAGCAATTGCTAGTCTGTGAAGCCATAATGTACTAAGGCCTGCCCGATTAAGGGAGTATAATTTTGAATGTTGCAAAGTTGCAATTGTTAATAAAACACCAAATAACTATTTTTTAATATATTATACAAACAGACAATATCAAAAACATAAATGAAACTTGTATCCAAACATTTTGTAAGTATTAGAAAAATATAAAAATTAACCAAATAGCAACATGGACACATTGCAAAGTGATAAAATTTTCAAGTATCATATTCCTTAGTTTCCTGAGAAAGAACATTTTATGTTACAAATTGCTAGAATGAAAGTCTATGAAGCAATTATTATCCTTCTTTATACATAAATTTACTTTGCATACGGAACAGTAAAATGTGGATGTGACCACTTTTTGCTGCAATACTTGCAACTAAGTAGCTCCTAGCATTGGCCAGTGATGATAGCATTTTATCAAACCTCACACTGTCATCAATGTTGGTACTGCATAGCAGATGACAATTGCAAGGTTGTTAAAGCATTACTGTCACCATTGGAAGTACTTGGTGGAGCTCTTATGGTTGTTCTTATGCAGACATATTTTGACTTTGTGTTGGAGGGCTCACCATAAAACAATTTCTCATTGATATGGAAGGACAATAAAAAGTTCTGTACACATCCAGACCACTATAAAATTCATATAAGCAATAGAAATTGGAAAATGACCCTAAAGGGGCAGACGCAGATTTATTGAGGCCTCTTTGGTTTCACTTTTTTATTTGCATGGTGCACTCTATATATATATATATATATATATATTTTGATATATATATATATATATATATATATATATATATATATATATATATATATATATATATAAATATATAAATATATATAAGTGGAATATTCAAACGGCTTCAGGAAGAAATCCAAATATTCCTTCTTGAAGCCTTTTTATCCACTTCTCCGAGGCTATGGGTCCCACAATTTACACCAGAGGTGGACCCCATCCTATATATATATATCTATATATATATATATATATATATATATATATATATATATATATATATATATATATATATATATCAAAATAAGCCTCAACTATTCGTTTAGGCACTAGACATAACAATCAGTACTTACCGACATTGTAGAGGATAAAATCCAAGGGTATTTGAGTCTCACTAGATGAAAAAGTGTTACTCTCGGCGACACCAAGCCACAAGTGTTTACATTTTACTCTCTCGACCAGTGGGAAGCCAGGAAATGCCATCATCACTTAGCTGAAGGGACTCAGGCAAGGCTTGTGATTGGTCAGAAATAAATAACGGGAAGCTAGATGTGCTGCACGAGTAGGATGACATGCGCAAAAGAGCACGTGTTCACGCCAACCAAACACAATAACAAGAGCTAAGCCACACTCCACACCCACAGTCCCCACCCCCCACAGTATTAATACTGACACACCAGTAGAGTGCCATAATATACAGACTTGCCTACCACACCCACAGCCAGCACCAACCCTTCCCACTCCTCAGAATACAGTTCTAGAAAGGAAGCTGAAGGTATGGTACACCACTGTAGATGGAATTACAAATAAGAGGAGTGGCAGGAAAGAATTTCCCATCTGGTTATCAGATCGTGAGAAAGGATATGGGGAACAGAGGGGAAAGAAGGAGGAGTTACACTGTTCATCAAAAAACAATGGAGTTTTGAGGAGATGGGAGGACTTGTCAGAGGTGTAGCAGATGACTACATAGTAGGAACACTTCATACTGGGGGGCCAACAATGATAGCAGTAATGTACAACCCACCCCAGAACAGCAGGAAGCCAAGATAGGAATGCAATGAGAGCAACAGTTTGATAATGGACACACTAGTCGAGATTCCCGAAAGGGTCCACATGAGCAGGGAAATGTTACTCATCATGGGGGATTTCAACCATAAGGGGATTGACTATGAGAATCTGGAGCCACATGGGACCCCAGACAAGTAGAGAGCGAAGATGCTGGAAGCGGTACTGTACCATCATGTTAGGGACACAACCAAAGATAGAGAGTTTAGTTAGTTTAATATGTTTATTATGCACCCCATACCCATCCTGTGGGCGGTAGTCAAAAGATTACAGAGGTACATAATTGGTCCAGGGACTGGACTCCAAAGTTTTGATAGCTGAGCAAGTTACAGAGGTAATGAACTCACAATTTACAAAGGTAATGAACTCACAATTTACAAAGGTAATGAACTCACAATTTACAAAGGTAATGAACTCCAGGTAAGTCTGGTCACAATCATGACAAGTTACAAAGGTATTTACAGATTACAGAGGTACGTAATGGGTCCAGGGACTGGGCCCCCAAAGTTTTGATAGCTGAACTAGGTACAAAGGTAATGAGCTCACAAGTTACAAAGGTAATGAATTCTGTAGAATGGTTACTTACGTTTATACTTTGGCTACAATCATGAACAAATTATAGAGTAATGAGCAATTCACACTTCCACACCCGGTCACAATTGTAATGAGTTATTGGTGCAAATATTGATTGTTGAGTCACACACCACACACACACACACACACACACACACACACACACACACACACACACACACACACACACACACACACACACACACACACACACACACACTTTAGTTTAATATCTTTATGCACCCCATACCCATCCTGTGGGCGGTAGTCAAAAGATTACAAAGGTACATAATGGGTCCAGTGACTGGACCCCAAAGTTATGATAGCTGAACTAGTTACAAAGGTAATGAACTCCAGGTAGATCTGGTCACTAATCATGGCAAGTTACAGAGGTAATGAATCAGCTTCACTCCTACACATGGTTACAGTCATGAACAAATTACAAAGTAATGAACCACTGATACGTCCACACCTGGTCACAATTGTAATGAGTTATAAATACAAATATTAAGTGGATCATACACCCACACTAGTGCGCGCGCGCACATACACACACGAGGGCGCACGCACGGACATGTGCACACGAGCGTACAAATTTATGCATACACACAAGGACGCACACCCACACACACACACCCACACACACACACACCAACACCCACACACACACACCCTCACACACACCCACACACACACCCTTACACACACCCACACACACACACCCACACACACACACACCCACACACGCACACACACACCCACACACGCACACACACACCCACACACGCACACACACACACACACATGCACACACACACACACACCCTCACACACACCCGCACACACACCCTCACACACACCCACACACACGCACGCACACACACACACACACACACACACACACACACACACACACACACACACACACACACACACACACACACCCTCACACACACACACACACACACACACACACACACACACACACACACACACACACACACACACACATGCACACATGTGGTAATGCTTTATTTACAGCTAGCAAAGTCAGGGTATTTCTCCAGAATGGTCTGCAAGATAGAGAGAGAGAGGATATGATGAACCAGCAGGGCTGGACCTCATATTCACCTTGATCAGTTCAGACGTAGGGGATATCACACAAGAAAGGCCCCTAGGCGCTAATGATCACGTGATCTTGAGATTTGAATACATAGTAGAGTTAACAATGGAGAGTGAAGCAGTACAAGAAGGATGGGAGAAACCAAACTTCCAAAAAGGGGACTACACAAGTATGAGGCAATTCCTACATGAGGTGCAATAGGTAAGTGAGCTAAAGAGAAAGATAGTAAACGAAATGATGGAACATATGACCACAAAGTGCAGGGAGGCAGTGGAAAAGTTCGTACCAAGGGGCAACAGAAATAACAGGAAGACCAGTGTGAGCCCATGGTTTACCATGAAGTGTGGAGAGGCCAAAACCAAGCATGCTGGACTTGGAAAAAGTACAGAAGGCAAAGGACCTAGGAAAACAGGGAGTTGAGCCGAAAAGCCAAAAATAAATATGCATGGATGAGGAGAGAAGTCCAGCATCAATACGAGAATGACATAGCATCAAGAGCCAAATCTGACCCGAAGTTGTTATACAGCCACGTCATGAAGAAAACAACAGTCAAGAACCAGGTAATCAGGCTGAGGAAGGAAGGAGGGAAGCTCACAGGGTACGACCAGGAAATATGTGAAGAGCTCAGCTCGCAATTTAGGGAAGTATTCACAGTGAAGACAGAGAGGCTTACAGTAAATTGAGGTGGTAGGGTGTACCAGCAGTAATAGGAGGGAAAGTACTGCAATGGATCAGAGAATAACTGACAGGAAGGAAACAACATGTGTCAGTATGAGACGAGGTGTCAGAGTGGGTGCATGTGTCGAGTGGGGTTCAACAAGGGACAGTCCTAGGTCCGATGCTCTTTCTTGTATATGTGAATGACATGACAGAAGGGATAGTCACAGGTGTCTCTGTTTGCAGACGATGTGAAACTGTTGAGAAGAATACAAGCGGACCAGGATTAGGTAAGCCTACAAAGGGATCTGGACAGACTGCATTCCTGGTCCGATTAAAGGGTCCTGGAGTTTAACCCTAGCAAGTGTAAAGCTATGAAGCTTGGGAAAAGACAAAGGAGACCGCAGACGGAGTATAGCCTAAGAGGTCAGAGGCTGCAAAATTCACTCTGAAATGCACATCAACCAAATAACTGCTGCAGCATACGGGAGCCAAGCAAACCTGAGAATAGTGTTTCGACATCTAAGTAAGGAACCATTCACGACACTGTACACCGTGTACGTAAGGCCCATATTGCAGTATGCAGCGACAGTATGCAACCCACACCTGGTCAAGCATGTCAAGAAATTAGAGAAAGTACAAAGGCATACAACAAGACTAGATCTGGAGCTGAGGGGTTTGTCGTACGAGGAGAGGTTAAGAGAACTCAACTTGACAACACTGGAGGACAGGAGGGATAGGGAGGACATGTTATCATATAAAATATTGAGAGGAATTGACAAAGCGAATATGGATAGAATGTTTCAGAGATATGACAGCGACAAGGGGTCACAACTGGGAGTTAAAAACTCAGATAAGTCACAGGGATGTTGGGAAGTACTTCTTCAGTCAGGAAGTGGAACATTCTGGAGAGTGATTTAGTGGAGGCCTGATCCATACATAGTTTTAAGAAGAGGTATGATGAAGTTTATGGAGCAGGGACAGAGTGGACCAAGTAGCGACCAGTGAAGAGGCAGGACCAGGGGCTATAACTCGACCCATGCAACCACAATTAGGTGAGTACAATTAGGTGAGTACAATTAAGTGAGTACAATTAGGTGAGTACTGCTCTCATGAATGGAAGGTTCACAAAGCTGAATTTCCTATCTTGTTATTCTGCCTCAGTAGCTCGTACGGGAAGGTCTTAATTGGCTGATTTTAACCATATATTCCATGTCCTTATTGGTAGATAGTAGTTGTCAGAGACTAGCCAGGAATGGTAGACAGTAGTCAGAGGCTTGCCAAGAAGAGTGGATAGTAATGCTTAGACTAGGCATGATGGGTGGACAATATTGGTCAGAGACTGGCTACGAATGGACTGTAGTAGTAGCCCGAATCATGGCAGTGAGAGTGGATAGTAGGATTAGGCAGAAACGGGATAGTTGATACTCGCCTAGTACACAGTAAATACTAATCTTCAACCTCTCGAACAACTTCCATCTCAAATCCTTCCTTGGGACGTTCCTTCCTCCTTCCTCCATCTATCCTCAAACTTACACACTCGCCTGGCCAAGCTATCCTGCCGTAGTCTTTCTAAACATCTCGACCATCTCAACAACCCTTCTCTGACTAACGAAACCGAAATAACACGATTGCAAACAAGCCACGGAACGGGCGGGGACTGAACCCTTCTCTACACTCTCTGGACTTCACCTTTCACGCTTCTTTACTGACTATTGATCAGTCTTAACACAATGGAAATATACATATATATATATATATATATATATATATATATATATATATATATATATATATATATATATATATATATATATATATATATGTATATATTTATATACGTGCAAATATCGCAAACCAAGCGATAGAGAACTCACAACAACCACGGGGGGAGTAGACTGATAGCTCTAGGCCTTTCGTGTTGCAATCAACACATCATCAGGAGCTTGCAAAATTGCAGAAAAGATGAGGATGTCCAAGCAAGTATGTTCTCAAAGGACGTCTTCACTGGAGTGAGTGAGTGAGGGAGGCAGAGAGAGAGAGAGAGAGAGAGAGAGAGAGAGAGAGAGAGAGAGAAGGGTACAGGAAGTGCCCCCAGGCACAACAGCACCCACAGCCAGAAGAATGAATATTATAGCATTAGAAAAATCCCACAAACATTGATATTGCAATAGCCTAAACGAAATTAACGTGACAATAATAAAAAAATTCGGCCACACCCCGCTACGATACCAGTAACTTTACATACATAAATATATTGTCAGTGATATAGAAGTCGCTGGCAGTTATGGAGTAGCCACCCACGTGAGTGTGTGTCCATTTAAAAGGGGGGACTACGAGAAAACAGAAACATTTAAAGGGGAGACTTCTAAAAGTTATGTAAAGGAAACAGGGTTCATTAAAATAAATTTATTTCAAGAGGGAGGCAGCTCTAATAACAAGAAGACGGCCACAGTTATTCAACCCCCACATAATTCTGAGGCAAACTCGGGTTCAGCCTTCAGAAATTGCAGTAAAAATATTCCCTAATTCCTCGGTGTTGCACTACATTTATGACAGTCTGATGCATTCGTATAAGAGCCCTATTTTAGACTGTGTACTATTGCCTCAACTAAAAATGCATCTAATTTGAACAACCCATCACTGAGATTGTGTAATGACTGTCTATCATGCTTAATAATTGCCGATTCTACAATATCCCTTTCAGGCCAAGAGGAACAAGGGAAGCTGACTCTTGCTTCCTGACAATTTGCCAGGTTATTACAAGCTCTAATATTGTTGAATATCGCGTTCGACTCCTGTGCTATACCTATCGAGTAACGTTGTTGGGAAATTCTCACCTCAAATGGTTTTCCTCTTTGTTGGTTGCAACCGTTGCAACCAACTCTGTAGCCACCACTAGCACGTTGTTGGAGTGAATTCTTTCGGCAGGATAGATAAATTCTCGTTTCATGGGAGGACCAGCACATTCTTGGTCTCAGGTGTTATCCTGGGTTCTGTTCCATAATAAGTTTTCTTAGCTGCCAGCAAAGCAAATTCCACAAACACCTTAGGATACCGCAATTTCATGCCAATGTTAAATATTTTCCCAATTTCTTCATCTAGGAACTCCAGACTGCACACTCTATAGGCTCTCAGAAACACAGTAAAAAAAATACATTCCTTTCAACTCTAGTCTCATGATTGTAATAATAGTGAATGTACGAGCACACACTGGGGACCCTTCCTATATACTGCAGACTTAAACTTTCTATCAACCCGGTGTATCAACACATGAAAGAATGGAAGTTTACAGTCCACCGCTTTCTCCACGGTGAATTTAATAAACCGGACTAAAGCGTTAAGTCTTGGTAAAAATGTATCAACGGCCATATCATCTGGCTAAAACACAAGATGTTATCCACATATCTGAGCCATTTAGCTCTACATGGCAGGATATCTTTCAACAGTCTAGTCTCGAAAAATTCAGTATACAGATTGCTCAGTTAGAGGGACAACGGATTACCCACCGCCATTCCCTGTTTTTGAGCGTAGTATTTCCCCTCAAACTCAAACTTGTAATCAATTACACAAAGCTTAATCAATTCATTAATGGTATTTTTTATCAAAGGTAAAGAGAACTCATTTAATACTTCTTCCAAGTAAGATAGGAAGTCGGGAGCAGGGACTCTCGTGAACAACGTAGTGACCTCAAAACTAACAAGTGTAAATGGTTGGTAAAAATATTAACTCCTTTGTTTGGCAACATTTCTAAAGCCCAATTAAAAAACAATGTTGATCTCATTGACAAATTGCAAAATATCAATATGTCTAACGATTATACGCTTGTTACTTTTGATGCCAGTGCGTTGTTCACGAGAGTACCTGGCCCCGACTTGCTATCTTTTTTAGAAGAATTAGATGGCTTCTCTTTGCCTTTGATAAAAATACCATTATTGAATTGATTAAGTTGTGTGTAGTTGATTGCAAGTTTGAGCTTGAGGGGAATACTATGCCCTTCGTGGTTTTTTTTTCATATATACACACGTTTCACTGATTTTTAACTAGTATTAAATAAATTTAAAAAATTATTAATTATATATATATATATATATATATATATATATATATATATATATATATATATATATATATAGTATAATTAGGTTAATATAAATTATGTTGTGTTAGAAACATTGATAACCTTCACATAGGAGAAAGAAACTCCTCTCCAAGTATACAACGTTTCGGTCTGACCTGGACCATTAACTGGTCACTAGTGTGGATAAATTTTCTCCTGAAGGAAGGGTACCATCCCCCTTCAGCCCCTTTCAGCCCTTTTCAGCCATGAGGGGCCCAGCCCTCTCAGAAAGGGCAAGCATCTTGTTTACTGCTACATCAAGTAATTACCAGGAGATGTTTAACCAGCGTGTACCAGTTACATGGTACACTCTGTTGCAAGAGTGTAGTTTAAATAAAACACAATCAATCTCTTACCTTAGCAGGACAATTAAAGAAATCCTGCACCCACTTTATTACCATGGTAAAGATAGTGTACATTGTTGTCTATGCTTACAACAGCAGGAATCAAGCATTCTGCTTTGCTTCATAGTGGAAGTTTGGCAAGAAAGGGAAATGTGCTAGGTCAGTTTTTCCTTTATGTGCTAGGGGCAGTGGCGTTGTAGGAGGCTGTGGCATCTTCAGATTGCTTTTCGCCCTGCTGGGGGAAACATTGATGCCGAGATAACCAAAAAAGAACACTGATCCGCGCATTTTTGTGCATAAAATTATCTCAAAGATCATATCAAGACACTTACAGAAAAGTGTGATCAGCTTCTTTAGTGACATTATGGTGAACAAATCTTGACGAGCAGTGTAACGAGTGTTGTGATCCTGATGGAGTAGAGCGACATTTCTCAAAGACACTATTCATATACCCAGGTAAGTATACTAAGACGCATTGTAGTTCCATTGACTGTGCAGTTGAGAACAAAGATACGATCTTACATAAACCCCGGTGAGGTGCGGACATTTTAGTTCACACACATGAGTATTGGTTCCAGTCAGCAATCAGTTTCTGAGATATGCTGACATAACACCCCGTAGGGGTAATTCTACTCACCTATAAAAAATTATTTTCCAGCCCAATGAGGGATGCATACGACAACTTCTCAATCATCGCCTGCAGGGACGGCTGTGTAGGCAAAAGCTATCAAGATAAGTCCCCCTACAGTCCACTATTTAATCTTTGACTTAGCTTGTAGCATTATCCTCAACAACTAGTATTGTTCCTGTCACGGTATTGTACCTTGTATTCTTTATGCTATGTTAGGTTAGATTGGGTCAGGTTTCTATGTTAGGTTTAGTGTCAAAATATTTTTTTACACCATATTCAATTAAATTATTCACTGTTTAATCCATATGAGAAAAATTTGCGAAAAGTTCAATTTATAGGGAAGTCCAGCCTAACTGACGAACTATATTCCCAACATCTACATGATTTCTTACATTTCATACTTAGCAGAGATGTGACCTTACATGTGACCTCACATATGACCTTACTCACCTTCCAAGGTACTACTATAGTTTTTAGTTAGGTCAAAGGTCGAGTAACATATAAGAGTGAGATATCAGGCAAAGGGAGAATTTTCTCAACATAGCTTATAATCTTCACAAATTTCATGCATTATAAATGAATATAATTAGTACAATCCTGCTCTCATATCCATATTACAGTCAATACTAATTTATTTTTATGAAACATGATTTCATATTTCGTTCAACCACTGATTTGATTCTTACAACATTCTCGGCCTTTTCAAAACTCACTTGGGTGGTTAAAATCTCTGGCATGAATCAACAGAGCATTAAACTCAGGCCCGCCTCTAATGCTCAATTTTCGTTCATCTTCTCTTAATTCAAGACTTCTTCCCATTTGTCCAAAATAAAATTTATTGCATTTTCTACAGGGAAAACTTATAGACATCGCAATCAGCGTTTATTAGAGGGGGGGATTTATTAAACAAGTACTTTTTATTGTAAAAAAAATATTTAAATAAACTTGAGTTCTGAAGTTCTTAAACAGAGAAGGTATATCAAAAAAGGTTTCTCTTTTTACTAACCGCATATGCCGCCCCATTCTCTCTCCACTGGTCTATATATGCCGCCCCATTCTCTCTCCACTGGTCTATATATGCCGCCCCATTCTCTCTCCACTGGTCTATATATGCCGCCCCATTCTCTCTCCACTGGTCTATATATGCCGCCCCATTCTCTCTCCACTGGTCTATATATGCCGCCCCATTCTCTCTCCACTGGTCTATATATGCCGCCCCATTCTCTCTCCACTGGTCTATATATGCCGCCCCATTCTCTCTCCACTGGTCTATATATGCCGCCCCATTCTCTCTCCACTGGTCTATATATGCCGCCCCATTCTCTCTCCACTGGTCTATATATGCCGCCCCATTCTCTCTCCACTGGTCTATATATGCCACCCCATTCTCTCTCCACTGGTCTATATATGCCGCCCCATTCTCTCTCCACTGGTCTATATATGCCGCCCCATTCTCTCTCCACTGGTCTATATATGCCGCCCCATTCTCTCTCCACTGGTCTATATATGCCGCCCCATTCTCTCTCCACTGGTCTATATATGCCGCCCCATTCTCTCTCCACTGGTCTATATATGCCGCCCCATTCTCTCTCCACTGGTCTATATATGCCTATATATGCCTCCCCATTCTCTCTCCACTGGTCTATATATGCCGCCCCATTCTCTCTCCACTGGTCTACATATGGCGCCCCACTCTCTCTCCCCTGGTCTATATATTCTCTCTCCACTGGTCTATATATGCCGCCCCATTCTCTCTCCACTGGTCTATATATGCCGCCCCATTCTCTCTCCACTGGTCTATATATGCCGCCCCATTCTCTCTCCACTGGTCTATATATGCCGCCCCATTCTCTCTCCACTGGTCTATATATGCCGCCCCATTCTCTCTCCACTGGTCTATATATGCCGCCCCATTCTCTCTCCACTGGTCTATATATGCCGCCCCATTCTCTCTCCACTGGTCTATATATGCCGCCCCACTCTCTCTCCACTGGTCTATATATGCCGCCCCACTCTCTCTCCACTGGTCTATATATGCCGCCCCATTCTCTCTCCACTGGTCTATATATGCCGCCCCATTCTCTCTCCACTGGTCTATATATGCCGCCCCAGTCTCTCTCCACTGGTCTATATATGCCGCCCCACTCTCTCTCTCCCCATTCTCTCTCCACTGGTCTATATATGCCGCCCACTCTCTCTCTCCACTGGTCTATATATGCCGCCCCACTCTCTCTCTCCACTGGTCTATATATGCCGCCCCATTCTCTCTCCACTGGTCTATATATGCCGCCCCATTCTCTCTCCACTGGTCTATATATGCCGCCCCACTCTCTCTCCACTGGTCTATATATGCCGCCCCATTCTCTCTCCACTGGTCTATATATACCGCCCACTCTCCACTGGTCTATATATGCCGCCCCACTCTCTCTCCACTGGTCTATATATGCCGCCCCACTCTCTCCCATGGTCTCTCTCCACTGGTCTATATATGCCGCCCCATTCTCTCTCCACTGGTCTATATATCTCTCCACTGGTCTATATATGCCGCCCCACTCTCTCTCCACTGGTCTATATATGCCGCCCCATTCTCTCTCCACTGGTCTATATATGCCGCCCCACTCTCTCTCCACTGGTCTATATATGCCGCCCCACTCTCTCTCCACTGGTCTATATATGCCGCCCCACTCTCTCTCCACTGGTCTATATATGCCGCCCCACTCTCTCTCCACTGGTCTATATATGCCGCCCCATTCTCCACTGGTCTATATATGCCGCCCTACTCTCTCTCCACTGGTCTATATATGCCGCCCTACTCTCTCTCCACTGGTCTATATATGCCGCCCCATTCTCTCTCCATTGGTCTATATATGCCGCCCTACTCTCTCTCCACTGGTCTATATATGCCGCCCCACTCTCTCTCCACTGGTCTATATATGCCGCCCTACTCTCTCTCCACTGGTCTATATATGCCGCCCCATTCTCTCTCCACTGGTCTATATATGCCGCCCCATTCTCTCTCCACTGGTCTATATATGCCGCCCCACTCTCTCTCCACTGGTCTATATATGCCGCCCCACTCTCTCTCCACTGGTCTATATATGCCGCCCCACTCTCTCTCCACTGGTCTATATATGCCGCCCCACTCTCTCTCCACTGGTCTATATATGCCGCCCCACTCTCTCTCCACTGGTCTATATATGCCGCCCCATTCTCTCTCCACTGGTCTATATATGCCGCCCCACTCTCTCTCCACTGGTCTATATATGCCGCCCCATTCTCTCTCCACTGGTCTATATATGCCGCCCCATTCTCTCTCCACTGGTCTATATATGCCGCCCCATTCTCTCTCCACTGGTCTATATATGCCGCCCCACTCTCTCTCCACTGGTCTATATATGCCGCCCCATTCTCTCTCCATTGGTCTATATATGCCGCCCCACTCTCTCTCCATTGGTCTATATATGCCGCCCCACTCTCTCTCCACTGGTCTATATATGCCGCCATATTCTCTCTCCACTGGTCTATATATGCCGCCCCATTCTCTCTCCACTGGTCTATATATGCCGCCCCACTCTCTCTCCACTGGTCTATATATGCCGCCCCACTCTCTCTCCACTGGTCTATATATGCCGCCCTACTCTCTCTCCACTGGTCTATATATGCCGCCCCACTCTCTCTCCACTGGTCTATATATGCCGCCCCACTCTCTCTCCACTGGTCTATATATGCCGCCCCACTCTCTCTCCACTGGTCTATATATGCCGCCCCATTCTCCACTGGTCTATATATGCCGCCCCACCCTCTCTTCACTGGTCTATATATGCCGCCCCACTCTCTCCACTGGTCTTCTCTCTCCACTGGTCTATATATGCCGCCCCGCTCTCTCTCCACTGGTTTATATATGCCGCCCCACTCTCTCTCCACTGGTCTATATATGCCGCCCCACTCTCTCTCTCCACCGGTCTATATATACCGCCCACTCTCTCTCTCCACTGGTCTGTATATGCCGCCCCACTCTCTCCACTGGTCAATATATACCGCCCACTCTCTCTCTCCACTGGTCTATATATGCCGCCCCACTCTCTCTCTCCACTGGTCTATATATGCCGCCCCATTCTCTCTCCACTGGTCTATATATGCCGCCCCACTCTCTCTCCACTGGTCTATATATGCCGCCCCACTCTCTCTCCACTGGTCTATATATGCCGCCCCACTCTCTCTCTCCACTGGTCTATATATGCCGCCCCACTCTCTCTCCACTGGTCTATATATGCCGCCCCACTCTCTCTCCACTGGTCTATATATGCCGCCCCACTCTCTCTCCACTGGTCTATATATGCCGCCCCACTCTCTCTCCACTGGTCAAGATATGCCACTCTCTCTCCCCACTCTCTCTCCACTGGTCTATATATGCCGACCGACTCTCTCTCCACTGGTCTATATATGCCGCCCCACTCTCTCTCCACTGGTCTATATATGCCGCCCCACTCTCTCTCCACTGGTCTATATATGCCGCCCCACTCTCTCTCCACTGGTCTATATATGCCGCCCCACTCTCTCTCCACTGGTCTATATATGCCGCCCCACTCTCTCTCCACTGGTCTATATATGCCGCCCCATTCTCTCTCCACTGGTCTATATATGCCGCCCCATTCTCTCTCCACTGGTCTATATATGCCGCCCCACTCTCTCTCCACTGGTCTATATATGCCGCCCCACTCTCTCTCCACTGGTCTATATATGCCGCCCCACTCTCTCTCCACTGGTCTATATATGCCGCCCCATTCTCTCTCCACTGGTCTATATATGCCGCCCCATTCTCTCTCCACTGGTCTATATATGCCGCCCCATTCTCTCTCCACTGGTCTATATATGCCGCCCCATTCTCTCTCCACTGGTCTATATATGCCGCCCCATTCTCTCTCCACTGGTCTATATATGCCGCCCCATTCTCTCTCCACTGGTCTATATATGCCGCCCCATTCTCTCTCCACTGGTCTATATATGCCGCCCCATTCTCTCTCCACTGGTCTATATATGCCGCCCCATTCTCTCTCCACTGGTCTATATATGCCGCCCCATTCTCTCTCCACTGGTCTATATATGCCGCCCCATTCTCTCTCCACTGGTCTATATATGCCGCCCCATTCTCTCTCCACTGGTCTATCTATGCCGCCCCATTCTCTCTCCACTCGTCTATATATGCCGCCCCATTCTCTCTCCACTGGTCTATATATGCCGCCCCATTCTCTCTCCACTGGTCTATATATTCTCTCTCCACTGGTCTATATATGCCGCCCCATTCTCTCTCCACTGGTCTATATATGCCGCCCCATTCTCTCTCCACTGGTCTATATATGCCGCCCCATTCTCTCTCCACTGGTCTATATATGCCGCCCCATTCTCTCTCCACTGGTCTAAATATGCCGCCCCAGTCTCTCTCCACTGGTCTATATATGCCGCCCCACATTCTCTCTCCAATGGTCTATATATGCCGCCCCATTCTCTCTCCACTGGTCTATATATGCCGCCCCACTCTCTCTCCACTGGTCTATATATGCCGCCCCATTCTCTCTCCACTGGTCTATATATGCCGCCCCACTCTCTCTCCACTGGTCTATATATGCCGCCCCACTCTCTCTCCACTGGTCTATATATGCCGCCCCACTCTCTCTCCACTGGTCTATATATGCCGCCCCACTCTCTCTCCACTGGTCTATATATGCCGCCCCACTCTCTCTCCACTGGTCTATATATGCCGCCCCACTCTCTCTCCACTGGTCTATATATGCCGCCCCACTCTCTCTCCACTGGTCTATATATACCGCCCACTCTCTCTCCACTGGTCTATATATGCCGCCCCACTCTCTCTCCACTGGTCTATATATGCCGCCCCACTCTCTCTCCACTGGTCTATATATGCCGCCCCACTCTCTCTCCACTGGTCTATATATGCCGACCCACTCTCTCTCCACTGGTCTATATATGCCGCCCCATTCTCTCTCCACTGGTCTATACATGCCGCCCCATTCTCTCTCCACTGGTCTATACATGCCGCCCCACTCTCTCTCCACTGGTCTATATATGCCGCCCCACTGGTCTATATATCTCTCCACTGGTCTGTATATCCCGCCCACTCTCTCTCCACTGGTCTATATATGCCGCCCCACTCTCTCTCCATTGGTCTATATGTGCCGCCCCACTCTCTCTCCACTGGTCTATATATGCCGCCCCACTCTCTCTCCACTGGCCCCACTCTCTCTCCACTGGTCTATATATGCCGCCCCACTCTCTCTCCACTGGTCTATATATGCCGCCCCACTCTCTCTCCACTGGTCTATATATGCCGCCCCACTCTCTCTCCACTGGTCTATATATGCCGCCCCACTCTCTCTCCACTGGTCTATATATGCCGCCCCACTCTCTCTCCACTGGTCTATATATGCCGCCCCACTCTCTCTCCACTGGTCTATATATGCCGCCCCACTCTCTCTCCACTGGTCTATATATGCCGCCCCACTCTCTCTCCACTGGTCTATATATGCCGCCCCACTCTCTCTCCACTGGTCTATATATGCCGCCCCACTCTCTCTCCAATGGTCTATATATGCCGCCCCACTCTCTCTCCACTGGTCTATATATGCCGCCCCACT
This sequence comes from Cherax quadricarinatus, assembly GCF_038502225.1. Taxonomy (NCBI): domain Eukaryota; kingdom Metazoa; phylum Arthropoda; class Malacostraca; order Decapoda; family Parastacidae; genus Cherax; species Cherax quadricarinatus. The sequence goes on from NC_091302.1 coordinate 18,703,831, forward strand.
CTCTCTCCACTGGTCTATATATGCCGCCCCACTCTCTCTCCACTGGTCTATATATGCCGCCCCACTCTCTCTCCACTGGTCTATATATGCCGCCCCACTCTCTCTCCACTGGTCTATATATGCCGCCCCACTCTCTCTCCACTGGTCTATATATGCCGCCCTACTCTCCACTGGTCTATATATGCCGCCCCACCCTCTCTTCACTGGTCTATATATGCCGCCCCACTCTCTCTCCATTGGTCTATATATGCCGCCCCACTCTCTCTCCACTGGTCTACATATGCCGCCCCACTCTCTCTCCACTTGTCTATATATGCCGCCCCTTTCTCTCTCCACTGCTCTATATATACCGCCCACTCTCTCTCCATTGGTCTATATGTGCCGCCCACTCTGTCTCCACTGGTCTATATATGCCGCCCCACACTCTCTCCATTGGTCTATTTATGCCGCCCCACTCTCTCTCCAATGGTCTATATATGCCGCCCTACTCTCTCCACTGGTCGATATATGCCACCCCACTCTCTCTCTTCCACTGGTCGATATATGCCACCCCACTCTCTCTCTTCCACTGGTCTATATATGCCGACCCTCTCTCTCTCCTCTGGTCTATATATGCCGCACCACTCTCTATCCATTGGTCTATATATGCTGCCCCACTCTCTCTCCACTGGTCTATATATGCCGCCCTACTCTCTCCCTCCACTGCTCGATATATGCCGCCCCACTCTCTCTCTACTGGTCGATATATGCCTCCCCACTCTCTCTCTCTCTCTCCACTGGTCTATATATGCCTCCCCACTCTCTCTCTCTCTCTCCACTGGTCTATATATGCTTCCCCACTCTCTCTCTCTCTCTCCACTGGTCTATATATGCCTCCCCACTCTCTCTCTCTCTCTCCACTGGTCGATATATGCCTCCCCACTCTCTCTCTCTCTCTCCACTGATCTATATATGCCGCCTCACTCTCTCTCTCTGTCCACTGGTCTATATATACCGCCCACTCTCTCTCCATTGGTCTATTTGTACGGCCCACTCTCTCTCCACTGGTCTATATATGCCTCCCCACTCTCTCCACTGGTCTATATATGCCGCCCCACTCTCTCTCCACTGGTCTATATATACCGCCCACTCTCTCCACTGGCCTATATATGCCGCCCAGTCTCTCTCAATTGCTTCACTTATGCCGCCCCTCTCAACTCCCCACTTACGCCGCCCAATAAAGTTAGAATGGGAGTAATAGTGGCGACGCTGCTGTGTGACTCGATGTCAATACCTGGAGTGAGTTTGTTTAATAAATCTGTGGTGATTTTAGAGCCCTCCTTCTCCGTCCCCCTAATCTCTCTCTCGTCTCCTCCCTCATATATATATATATATATATATATATATATATATATATATATATATATATATATATATATATATATATATATATATATATATATATACATATATATATATATATATATACATATATATATATATATATATATATATATATATATATATATATATATATATATATATATATATATATACATATATATATATATATATATATATATATATATATATATAAATATATATATATATATATACATATATATATTTAATTATATATATATATATTTTTTTTTTTTTTTTTTTTTTTTTTTTTTTTTTTTTTTTTTTTTTTTTTTTTTTTTTTTTTTTTTTTATTATTATCACACCGGCAGATTCCCACCAAGGCAGGGTGGCCCGAAAAAGAAAAACTTTCACCATCATTCACTCCATCACTGTCTTGCCAGAAGGGTGCTTTACACTACAGTTTTTAAACTGCAACATTAACACCCCTCCTTCAGAGTGCAGGCACTGTACTTCCCATCTCCAGGACTCAAGTCCGGCCTGCCGGTTTCCCTGAATCCCTTCATAAATGTTACTTTGCTCACACTCCAACAGCACGTCAAGTATTAAAAACCATTTGTCTCCATTCACTCCTATCAAACACGCTCACGCATGCCTGCTGGAAGTCCAAGCCCCTCGCACACAAAACCTCCTTTACCCCCTCCCTCCAACCCTTCCTAGGCCGACCCCTACCTAGCCTTCCTTCCACTACAGACTGATACACTCTTGAAGTCATTCTGTTTCGCTCCATTCTCTCTACATGTCCGAACCACCTCAACAACCCTTCCTCAGCCCTCTGGACAACAGTTTTGGTAATCCCGCACCTCCTCCTAACTTCCAAACTACGAATTCTCTGCATTATATTCACACCACACATTGCCCTCAGACATGACATCTCCACTGCCTCCAGCCTTCTCCTCGCTGCAACATTCATCACCCACGCTTCACACCCATATAAGAGCGTTGGTAAAACTATACTCTCATACATTCCCCTCTTTGCCTCCAAGGACAAAGTTCTTTGTCTCCACAGACTCCTAAGTGCACCACTCACTCTTTTTCCCTCATCAATTCTATGATTCACCTCATCTTTCATAGACCCATCCGCTGACACGTCCACTCCCAAATATCTGAATACATTCACCTCCTCCATACTCTCTCCCTCCAATCTGATATTCAATCTTTCATCGCCTAATCTTTTTGTTATCCTCATAACCTTACTCTTTCCTGTATTCACCTTTAATTTTCTTCTTTTGCACACCCTACCAAATTCATCCACCAATCTCTGCAACTTCTCTTCAGAATCTCCCAAGAGCACAGTGTCATCAGCAAAGAGCAGCTGTGACAACTCCCACTTTGTGTGTGATTCTTTATCTTTTAACTCCACGCCTCTTGCCAAGACCCTCGCATTTACTTCTCTTACAACCCCATCTATAAATATATTAAACAACCACGGTGACATCACACATCCTTGTCTAAGGCCTACTTTTACTGGGAAAAAATTTCCTTCTTTCCTACATACTCTAACTTGAGCCTCACTATCCTCGTAAAAACTCTTCACTGCTTTCAGTAACCTACCTCCTACACCATACACTTGCAACATCTGCCACATTGCCCCCCTATCCACCCTGTCATATGCCTTTTCCAAATCCATAAATGCCACAAAGACCTCTTTAGCCTTATCTAAATACTGTTCACTTATATGTTTCACTGTAAACACCTGGTCCACACACCCCCTACCTTTCCTAAAGCCTCCTTGTTCATCTGCTATCCTATTCTCCGTCTTACTCTTAATTCTTTCAATTATAACTCTACCATACACTTTACCAGGTACACTCAACAGACTTATCCCCCTATAATTTTTGCACTCTCTTTTATCCCCTTTGCCTTTATACAAAGGAACTATGCATGCTCTCTGCCAATCCCTAGGTACCTTACCCTCTTCCATACATTTATTAAATAATTGCACCAACCACTCCAAAACTATATCCCCACCTGCTTTTAACATTTCTATCTTTATCCCATCAATCCCGGCTGCCTTACCCCCTTTCATTTTGCCTACTGCCTCACGAACTTCCCCCACACTCACATATATATATATATATATATATATATATATATATATATATATATATATATATATATATATATCTGTGTGTGTGTGTGTGTGTGTGTCTATATATATATATATGTATATATTCACACCAGAGGTGGACCCCATCCATATATATATATATATATATATATATATATATATATATATATATATATATATATATATATATATATATATATATATATATATGGATGGGGTCCACCTCTGGTGTAAATTGTGGGACCCACAGCTTCGGAGAAGTGGATAAAAAGGCTTCAAGGAAGACTATTTGGATTTCTTCCTGAAGCCGTTTGAATATTCCACTTCCTCTACCACCCTATCTTTTCATTTGTTTTAACTAATAGTTATATTTTATTTCACAATATGTTACAAAAAATTTAAGTGACGCATTGTTGATATAAAGATGGCATATACAGCACATGAGGTGTCAAGGAGATACATGTCTAGTGCATATTATTTCTTGTTTGTCACTGATTATAATGAGAAAATCTCATCCAACTCCTTAGAGCTGGGGCGTCCCCATAATACAGCAGGCATTACCCCTTTGAACAGCAACGCTGTGTCACTGGTAAAGAAAACTAGCTGCCCTGGGATCCCTAGTTACCCTGATGAGTCTTTTGCCTAGCTCCTTAAGGAACTTAAATGCACTCTTTTCCCATGAACCAAGGGTCTCTGAGCCTATGGGAACAACTAATGATGTGCAAGTTCTCCCTATTTTCTGGACTTTTGGGACTCCCTGAAGCTGGTGGCTGCCACCTCCTTCCTCCCTGGTGTACTGGAGATAGGTATCAACAAAGGTAGATGCACATGCGTAGTCCCACACCACCTGTTTGCCGTCTGTCCAGGTTTGAAGAGTGATACCATCTGGACGCTTTTGGATGTCATCAGATCTGCATAGTTAGAGTGGCACCCTTATAGCTGGGCATCCGGCTGTTGTGAGGCTCCTCTTGATCATGTTATTAAACTCCTCATGTCTTGCAATCTTTCCCTCGGATTTACGGCACACAAGACCATGATACCCGAATCGATCTGCTGCTTCACTGCCACAAATAAACTTGTGTTCGGCAAGAATAGGGGCTTCAAGCTGAAGGGCAACACCAGTTCGCATGGTCTGGGGGTTGAGGCGTGTGCCGGGGCTGGATTTGGGAAAAGCCAACAGAAAGTCCCCTGCATCAAGAGCTCTCACCGCCAGGAGCTGGGCTCTGTCCTTCCCGACACACTCTAAAGCAATGTTGAGGCTATGTTCTACACTATTGGGCCATCCCAGTGTGACTGTAGTTGTTGAGGGGGGGGGGCAGGTCTAGTTTCAGAGCCCTTTAGATTATCCCAGATCATGGCTCCGTCAACCAACTTTTGGTCATGGAAGCCAGTCTTGTCCTTAAGATGTTCAGGTAGAATCGCTGCTACAAGCCCTCTGGATGCAACACATGAGGACAGGAAAGCAGGTAGCGCAATCTGTGATGACTTGCTGACACAAGTGCCACATAGTCTGACAGGAAGTGTAGCTTGGTTCTACTCCCGTCTTCTAGAGTAAGATATATATATATATATATATATATATATATATATATATATATATATATATATATATATATATATATATATATATATATATATATATATGTATATATATATATATATATATATATGTATATATATATATATA
>NC_091302.1:18711489-18733989 GCF_038502225.1 Cherax quadricarinatus
ACCAAAAGGAACTTAGAAAACTTACCTAACCTTATTATAACAAGAACAATTTAATTTAGCCTAACCCAACTAAATATATTTTAGATTTGTTTACAATAATTTAATACTAAACAAACACAGTGAAATATATTTTTTTCGTTAGGTTCAGAATGATTTTGGCGAAATTATTGCATACACAAATTTTCACTTGTCCTATATGGCAAGATGAGCGTTGCTATTTAAGCCAAGATCGCAAGTTTTGCCTATTCGGCACGACATATATATATATATATATATATATATATATATATATATATATATATATATATATATATATATATATATATATATATATATATATATATATATATATACATATATATATATATATATATATATATATATATATATATATATATATATATATATATATATATATATATATATATATATATATATATATATATACATGCATATATATTTGTAAGAAATCGCAACATGATCAGAACAATGAGAATCCATTATTCCTTAAGACAGCAATGCAAGAAGTTATTGCCTTGCAAGTAGATCCCTGGCTGCCCAGCGAGCACTCTGCTTACACTGATGGCTTACTTCAGCAGGTTAAACTCCACAATGCAACAGTTTGCAAAATGCAGGAAGGTGATAGGTGTATAGAGACTAATAGCATCAGACTAGACATCTGGCACAGATCAACACTAGCAGAGCAAGTCGTACTGAAGCTCGCCACCAACTTATGAAAAGATGCAGGAGGGCTAATCTGTTGTTATTCCGAGGCTGCCTTTCAAACACTTGAGACTCCTACTTACGAAAAAGACACCAGATGCATCGTAATAGAAAATAAAAGTGACTTGGATACTGCTAGGACAATGGATTTCGCCTCTTATTTATCTGGTTACCTTCCTACAAAGGAATCAACTATAATGATGACTCTGATGAACAAAAGCTTGACGTGCCTGTGACAGGTTGGAGATGCAGTTACAACTGGGCATCCCCCTATTCATTGTTAATAGATCTTGAAGAAGGATATTAGCTCTGGAAGAAGAGAAAACACAAATACACGGATTCTTGAGAGCTATAGCATCAGTCACTACGATATGTTCCGTTCGAAAAAAGTATGTGTATGGGGAACTTATAGCCTCCACTAGATTGTGACACGATGACTGCCAAGAGCATCTTGGAATATAATCACCTGTGACAGATTCAGGAAACCGCAGGAGAGCCTCCTATCCCTGCTTAGTCTACATGTAAACTCTGTAAAACAAAGAGAAGACAGACGACCGTAATGGTGACATAGTTGAGAGTCCATTTGTCAATGATTTTAGGTCTGGTGGAATGGGACACTTGGAACGTAATAAATATTTGATCTACTCTCGAATACTGGAGGATATCCTCAGTGCTCACCATGAATTTACCAACACTCATTAACAGCCCAGTGATGTGCACCAGTTGAATGAAAATGAACAACGAACATGTATGTGGGTGTATAAGTGCGTATATGTATGAATTAATGTTTGTGTATGGGTATATATATATATATATATATATATATATATATATATATATATATATATATATATATATATATATATATATATATATATATATAAATATATATATATTTCTTTCTTTCGTTCAACACACCGGCCGTATCCCACCAAGGCAGGGTGGCCCAAAAAGAAAAACGAAAGTTTCTCTTTTAAATTTAGTAATTTATACAGGAGAAGGGGTTACTAGCCCCTTGCTCCCGGCATTTTACTCGCCTCTTACAACACGCATGGCTTACGGAGGAAGAATTCTGTTCCACTTCCCCATGGAGATAAGAGGAAATAAACAAGAGCAAGAACTAGAAAGAAAATAAAAGAATACCCAGAGGGGTGTGTATATATATATATATGCTTGTACATGTATGTGTAGTGTGACCTAAGTGCAAGTAGAAGTAGCAACACATACCTGAAATCTTGCATGTTTGTGAGACAGACAAAAGACACCAGTAATCCTACCATCATGTAAAACAATTACAGGTTTTCGTTGTTCACTCCCTTGGAAGGCCGGTAGTACCTCCCTGGGTGGTTGCTGTTTACCAACCTACTACCTAGGATATATATATATATATATATATATATATATATATATATATATATATATATATATATATATATATATATATATATATATATATATATATATATATATATATATATATATGTATATATTTATATAATATATAAGTAGTGCTGAAGGCGGCTCAGCGGCTCCTTCTACAGAGCGGTCCATTCCTGAGCGGTCCATTCCTGAGCGGTCTCCTCCCGAAAGGGCTGCGGCTGAGTGGCTTCCTTTTCTTGAGCAGACTCCTTTTCACACCTTTATGCTAATGACCTCGCCCTCGAGACCACCTCGCCCTCGAGACCACCTCACCCTCGAGTCCACCTCACCCTCGAGACCACGTCGCCCTCGAGACCACCCCACCCACGACCCCCCCACGCCCCCCCACCCGCGCCCCCACCCGCCCCCACCCGCCCCCACCGTCGCGTCCGCCTGCCGCGCCCTCGCGCCCGCCCGCACCCTCGCGCCCGCGTCCTCGCACCAGCGCCCTCGCGCTCGCCAGCGCCTTCTGCTGCGCCTTCTGCAGCGTCGTCCGGATCGCCCTCCGCCCCGAATTTTTTTCCGATTTTTTTCAAATTTTTTTTTGAATTTCATTTTCTTGTGCTCTCCTCGGATCAAGTTTTTTGGATTCCCCCTCTCCCCACTTTCACCCCCGTCCCAAAATTTCTGCTCCAATTCCTCGGATCAAGTTTTTCTCGATAATACAAAGACTCCAATTCCTCAGATCAAATTTTTCTCGATATAAATAATACAAAGATTTCCCCCACCATCCACTTCTACCCTCTATGTCCAAGTATTTCTACTCCATCTCCTTGGATCAAGTTTCTCTCTTCCATCTCCTTGGATCAAGTTTTTGGATTCTCCCCTCTGGGGGTAAGCATTCAAATGAACTCCCCCTATGGGGCATGGTACTTTCTCTTACTACAGGTCTAAACAAGTGTGACGTCACCCCACCTGTGTTTACTCGGCGGTCAGTGACGTCACGTGATGACCTCACACATACAGGCTGAATCTTGTCGACTTCCCCCTATGTCAGTGACGTCACGTGATGACCGCACACAGGCTGAATCTTGTCGAGCAGACATTAACTTAAAATGCAGGATAACACTATTTATTATACAACCATTGCATTTCATATACATCCAACAAAAAAAATTCATTGAAAAAAGGTACAATTCATTGACTAAAATCAACATATTTTTCTCTTGAAGAAATTCTATGCATTTTTTTGTTCTGGATCTTCTTCGTCATCTCCATCTCAGCATTACACATTTCATATACAACATAGGGAAAACATTTTCACTCTTAACCCAGGATAACCCAAATAATTCCACATTTTTTCGTTAATTTATTTATTTATTTATTTATTTTATTTATTTAAAAATTTGTGCACACATACAGAGGTACAAAAAATACAGAAAAGAGCAGTATGCCAAAGCCACTTATACTATGCATAGCATTACGGGCTGGCTTAAAATTAACTTAAGATGAACTAAGCAATGATGACATCGGTGATAAAACTTTAATGTAAACAGATTACTATAAAGCACAAGTGAGTATTACAAAGACAGGTCATATGGTTGTATGCATTGTTGTACATTCAGTAGAATGGAGTATTCTGTTAGGTAGTGTATTTAAAAAATAATAAAGTTAGATTGGGTTTTAGGTTTAACATTTATGTGATATAATTGTGAGAAACATTTAAGATATACAATTTATAAGGTTCAGTTATTCAGTATTTATCTGGTTTTGGGTGAGTAAGTGATCTTTGAGAAGAGACTTGAATTTATAAACAGGTAGTGTTTCTTTTATATTTACAGGTAATGAGTTCCAGATTTTAGGGCCTTTTATGTGCATTGAGTTTTTGCATAGTGTGAGATGGACACGAGGAACATCAAAGAGTGATCTGTGCCTTGTGTTATGGTCATGTGTTCTGTTGAGGTTGGCAAGGAGATGTTTGAGGGGAGGGTTAATATCAGAGTTAAGTGTTCTATGTATGTAATAGGTGCAGTAATAAGTATGAATGTTTTGTATGGTGAATAGGTTTAGTGTATTGAATATTGGTGGAGTGTGCTGCCTATAGTGAGAATTTGTTATCATTCTAACTGCAGCCTTTTGTTGGGTAATTAGTGGTCTGAGATGGTTACTTGTTGTTGAGCCCCATGCACAAATTCCATAGGTGAGATAGGGGTAAATAAGAGAGTGATATAGGGCCAGGAGGGCTGACTGTGGAGCATAGTACCGTATCTTCGATAGTATGCCTACAGTCTTGGAAATTTTCTTAGAAATTTGTTGTATATGTGTATGAAATTTGAGTCTATTATCAAGGTGGATTCCTAAGAATTTTCCCTCTGTTAGCTTTGTGATAGGTGATCCGTTTATCATTATGTTAAGAGGGACATCTGTAGCTCTGTTACCAAACTGAATGAAGTAGGTTTTGTCAATGTTTAGTGTAAGTTTGTTAGTCCTCATCCAGGTAGATATTTTCTGTAATTCTGTATTTACAGTATTGGCTAGCGTGACTGGGCTCGGGTGGGAGAAGACGTATGTAGTGTCATCTGCAAATAGTGTGGGTTTGAGTAATTGCGAAGCATTTGGTAGGTCATTTATGTATAGGAGAAAGAGAAGAGGGCCAAGGACACTTCCCTGTGGGACACCAACTGTAATTGGTTGTGCACAAGAGTTTGTCCCATTTGCATACACATATTGGCTTCTGTTGCTGAGGTATGACTTGAGGTAGTTGAGGGAGTGCCCTCTTATACCATAGTGTGACAATTTTACGTGGAGCAAGTCATGGTTAACTGTATCAAAAGCTTTACGTAAGTCAATGAAGATCCCCAGTGGGACTTCTTTTTTCTCTATTGCAGTGTATATATGTTCTAGCATGTGTATAATAGCATCATTAGTATTTTTATTTGGCCTGAATCCAAATTGGCAGGGGTTGAGTATGTTTTGGGAGATAAGGTAGGAGTAGATTCGTTTATGAATTAATTTTTCGAAGATTTTTGAGAGAGGGTGTAAGTTGGATATTGGCCTATAGTTATTCAACTCTGTTTGGTCTCCTCCTTTGTGGATCGGGGTGACCCTTGCTATTTTGAGTACTGTGAGGAAGGTGGAGGATTCAATGGATTTGTTAAAGAGTGTTGCAATGATTGGTGATAGCACTTGTGACACTTTTTTGTATATAAAGGGTGGTAAGGTATTTAAATCTCCTGCCTTGTTTTTTAGCGTGTTGATAATAAGGGAGACTTCGTATGGGTTAGTCGGAGCTAGGAACAGTGTGTTCGGGTAGTTGCCAGTGAGGTAGTCATTTGGTGGGGTATCTGAGCTTGGGATTTTATTGGCAAGGTTTTGTCCTATAGTGGAGAAGAAGTCATTGAGTCTGTTTGCTGTTTCTGTTGGTGGGAGTTGGGGTTCATCTGATTTTGCTAATTTTATTTCGCTATTTCGTGATATCTTTTTTGTTCCTAGAATTTCTGATAGGGTTTTCCAGGTCTTTTTTATATCACCTCGTAAGTTGGATAATCTGTTCTCATAATACAATTTTTTTGCCCTTCTTATCAGGCTGGTTAGGATTGACGAGTAACGTTTTGTTTGGTCTCTGGTTATGTGACCCATTCTGTACTGTTTTTCATATTGGTGTTTTGTATTTATGGATTTGAGAATGCTGGGTGTTAACCAGGGACTGTTCAGTCTCTTAGCTGTCATCTGTTTAGTTTTTTTAGGGCAGTGCTTGTTATAGAGGTATTGGGTCTTTTTTAGAAAATTATTAATACATTCGTCAATATCTGTATAGATTTCTAGCTCAGTGTGCCAGTCAATGTTTGTTACTGCTGTTGTGAAGTTATTAATGGCTGCCTCATTGTGAAGTCTGAAGGTGACTTTAGTAGTGTCTTGGGGTAATTTACCAAGAGTTGTTATGAGAAAAGTAGGGTAGTGGTCTGTGGTATTATCTGTAATTATGCCTGATTTTAAAGGGGATATGGTGTTGGTCCAGATGTGGTCAAGTAGGGAAACACTAGTCTCTGTAACTCTTGTAGGTTTTGTTACTGTTGGTAGCAACATACAGTTACTCATTGTGTTTGTGAATTCAGTAACGTGTGGGTCCTGGTCTTGCAGGAGATTTATATTGAAGTCACCTGAGAGTAGTAAGTGATCTTTGTTCATGCGTGCATCAGTTATCATACTTCCTAGGTTTTGACTAAATTGGCTAATGTTTGACTGTGGAACTCTGTAAATGTTTATCAATGTGAGAGGTTTTTGTAGGTATTTGGATTTGAATTTGGCTATTATATATTCCCCATGTTCATCCCTTGTGCAAGTATTAGTGATACATTCTAGTTAGTCTGAGTAGTATATGGCTGTGCCACCCCCTTGTTGGTCTGGCCTACAGTTGTGTATGGCTGTGTAACCAGGAATGGCATAGACATCTGTACTATCAGGCTTTAGCCAGGTTTCAGTTAGTGTAATGATGGACATATTGGCATGTAAGGAATTTAGTAATGCTATGAGGTCATCGTAATGCTTGCTTAAAGATCTGATATTGTAGTTAAAGATAGTTATGTTGTTGTTGGCACTGAGAAGTGCCTTTGATTGTTCTGCAGTGTAGTAATTACAGTAACTGTTTGAATCATTTAAGTCATTAAATAAGAGGTTGGTATCAGGATCAATGCTTGTAATCATAAGATTTGTAGTGAATCTATAGTTAGAATTAAGTATAAAACAAAGTAAATAGTCTTAAGCTAAAAAATAGCACCTGAATTATTTAACAAATGTAAAATAATGAGCTAAGGTAGTTTTGGAATATAATGGCAAAGTTGTGAACTTATTCTACTTTAGCACCTGAGAATAGCACCTTGATTATTTTAACAATTGTGAATGTATAAACTAGGGTAGTTATATAAAGCTAAAATAAAGGAGAAAATATATGAGGGACTAAAATTAAGTAATGGTAAACAAAGTTAAATGGACAGGTGGTCACTATGAAATAATATTGGTTTAGGAGTAAGATCTGATTTGTAATATTAAATAAATTGAGTAGTTTATTGCACAATAAAAGTAAAAAAAAAATGAGGTAGTTGGTACTAGCTGGCAAAAGATAGTTTTGGTACTTGCAAAAAAGTAATTGGAATATACACTAATTGCATACACAATAAAAAGTGACTAAAAAACAAGTAGTGATAAACAAAATTAAATGGACAGGTAAGAATAATGAATATTATTAATTTGGAGTAAGATTTGACTTGTAATTTAAAATTATGAGCAATTTATAGTAGTAAGAAAGAAGTATAGAGTATTGGAGGTATTTCATTAGCTAGTGATGAAAAATAATAAAAATAATAATGTACAATATAATAGTAACGTACACTATATGCACCACACGTATATATGTATTAAGGGCACTTATCTAATCTGTTACAAAAATGTCAGCTTTTCTAAGGAAGGTAGAGAAATCGTGTTCATTTGAGATAGTATATTGTTGTCCTGTTGATGTTTTCCTTACTAGTATTTTCCCATCTCGCGTGAAACACTGATGTATTTTGTTTTCCTGTTTAAGTTTTCTCAGCCTGAACAGAAGGTTTTGACGTTTTTTTGTTAGACACTCATTTATGTACACTCCATTTTTCATTGTAATTGCTGATTTAATTAAGTCCTTTCTTTTATCGTATGAATGAAGTCGGATCATTATACTGTGTTTACTTCCTGGTTTTCCTAGCAAACGTGTTTCTTTGATTTCATTGTTTTGCACGATGACTTGTACGTGGTTCTGTATTATCCTGATAGCAGTTTCTTTGCACTGTGCTTGTGTTATGTCACTAGGAATGTGTGGACTGTTTATTATAACTGCATCAGACAACTTATCTTGTTCAGTTTTGTCGTCTTGGAAATCAAGGTATTCATTTAGTCGAGTGTGCATGTTCTGATTCCAGTCCTTGATTGCTTCTTCAACCTTCATATTTATTGTTGTTATTTGCTCAGTGTGACTGGCTATAGCTGCTTTTAGAGTATTTTCTGTGTCAACACTTCCCGATGTAATCTTCTCTTCAAGGTTTTGGATCTTATTCTCGAGGTTGGTTATCTTGGATTCTCGTCGCTCGAGTGTTGCTTTGATATCTTTGATTTCATTTTCTAGAGCAACGATGTAGTCTTTGATATTGTCAGGAATAATCACAACAATCCACAATTTCTTTACAAAATACAACACAAGTCTAGACATTTTTCTCGTTTTAACTATTTCATCAGAAAAAGTCACCACAACACTTACAACTTATAACCACTTTTCGATAAATTCACTAGTCACAATTTTACATATTACGAAGTTAATACGCACACACATCTCACTTTACTTTGAACACCTTCAAAACACTGTCATAAATCATTGGAATACTCACAAAAATACCTTTGAACATTTCCAAACAACACTGAAACACTTCCAAAAATCATTTTGACTACTCCCAAATACACCACTGAATACTACTAAAACACCACTGAATACAGTCAAAACACCGCCAAAATCACCATAAACTAAGATCAACATAACAGACTAACACCCATTTTCACACAAATCCCCTCAAATCACTATAACCAAGACGATTACCAATTTCTATGAGTACACTCACCTCCAACTAAGATATAACAAGAGTGCAAAAAACAAGAACACAATCCAAACACACACAAACACTTATAACAGAATCACTTCTTTTTCGGTATCTCTAGTTCGACAACAACACCCACAACCCACAACCCATATCACCCACAACCCACAATTTTTTCTCGTTTTAACTAATTTTATCAGAAAAAGACACAACAACAACCCACAACTTATAAACACTTTTCAGCATCTCTAGTTCGACAACAACACCCTCAACCCACAACACTCACAACCCATAACACCCACAACAACAACCCACTTATAACAACTTTTTTGATATCTCTAGTTCGTCAACAATACCCACAACCCACAAGACCCACAACCCACAATTTTTTCTCGTTTTAACTAATTTCATCAGAAAAAGTCACAACAACAACCCACTTATAACATCTTTTCGGTATCTCTAGTTCGACAACAACACCCACAACCCACAACACCCACAACCCATAACAACAACCCACTTATAACATCTTTTCGCTATCACTAGTTCGACAACAACACCCACATCCCACAACACTCACAACCCACAACACCCACAACCCACAACAACAACCCACAACTTATAACCACTTTTCAGCATCTCTAGTTTGACAACATCACCCTCAACACCCACAATCCACAACACCCACAACCCACAACACCCACAACCCACATCACCCACACCCCACAACACCCACAACCCACATAACCCACACCCCACAACACAAACAACATCAACCCACAACTTATAACATCTTTTCGGTATCTCTAGTTCGACAACAACACCCACAACCCACAACACTCACAACCCACAATTTTTTCTCGTTTTAACTAATTTCATCAGAAAAAGTCACAACAACAACCCACTTATAATATCTTTTTCGATATCTCTAGTTCGACAATAATACCCACAACCCTCATCACTTACCAATTTATTCACATTTTTTTCGATACAAATTTTTCCCCTTCTTTTTATTGAATCTTAAAATGTAATACACATTCCTCCCTACATTATTAAATTCTAATAAAATCCTCTCCATACCCATCTCCTTGTTATTTATTTTATTTATTATCACACTGGCCGATTCCCACCAAGGCAGGGTGGCCCGAAAAAGAAAAACTTTCACCATCATTCACTCCATCACTGTCTTGCCAGAAGGGTGCTTTACACTACAGTTTTTAAACTGCAACATTAACACAACTCCTTCAGAGTGCAGGCACTGTACTTCCCATCTCCAGGACTCAAGTCTGGCCTGCCGGTTTCCCTGAACCCCTTCATAAATGTTACTTTGCTCACACTCCAACAGCACGTCAAGTATTAAAAACCATTCGTCTCCATTCACTCCTATCAAACACGCTCACGCACGCCTGCTGGAAGTCCAAGCCCCTCGCACACAAAACCTCCTTTATCCCCTCCCTCCAACCTTTCCTAGGCTGACCCCTACCCCGCCTTCCTTCCACTACAGACTGATACACTCTTGAAGTCATTCTGTTTCGCTCCATTCTCTCTACATGTCCGAACCACCTCAACAACCCTTCCTCATCCCTCTGGACAACAGTTTTGGTAATCCCGCACCTCCTCCTAACTTCCAAACTACGAATTCTCTGCATTATATTCACACCACACATTGCCCTCAGACATGACATCTCCACTGCCTCCAGCCTTCTCCTCGCTGCAACATTCATCACCCATGCTTCACACCCATATAAGAGTGTTGGTAAAACTATACTCTCATACATTCCCCTCTTTGCCTCCAAGGACAAAGTTCTTTGTCTCCACAGACTCCTAAGTGCACCACTCACCCTTTTCCCCTCATCAATTCTATGATTCACCTCATCCTTCATAGACCCATCCGCTGACACGTCCACTCCCAAATATCTGAATACATTCACCTCCTCCATACTCTCTCCCTCCAATCTGATATCCAATCTTTCATCACCTAATATTTTTGTTATCCTTATAACCTTACTCTTTCCTGTATTCACTTTTAATTTTCTTCTTTTGCACACCCTACCAAATTCATCCACCAATCTCTGCAACTTCTCTTCAGAATCTCCCAAGAGCACAGTGTCATCAGCAAAGAGCAACTGTGACAACTCCCACTTTATGTGTGATTCTTTATCTTTTAACTCCACGCCTCTTGTCAAGACCCTCGCATTTACTTCTCTTACAACCCCATCTATAAATATATTAAACAACCACGGTGACATCACACATCCTTGTCTAAGGCCTACTTTTACTGGGAAATAATTTCCCTCTTTCCTATGTACTCTAACTTGAGCCTCACTATCCTCGTAAAAACTCTTCACTGCCTTCAGTAACCTACCTCCTACACCATACACCTGCAACATCTGCCACATTGCCCCCCTATCCACCCTGTTATACGCCTTTTCCAAATCCATAAATGCCACAAAGACCTCTTTAGCCTTATCTAAATACTGTTCACTTATATGTTTCACTGTAAACACCTGGTCCAAACACCCCCTACCCTTCCTAAAGCCTCCTTGTTCATCTGCTATCCTATTATCCGTCTTACTTTTAATTCTTTCAATAATAACTCTACCATACACTTTACCAGGTATACTCAACAGACTTATCCCCCTATAAGTTTTCCACTCTCTTTTGTCCCCTTTGGCCTTATACAAAGGAACTATGCATGCTCTCTGCCAATCCCTAGGTACCTTACCCTCCTCCATACATTTATTAAATAATTGCACAAACCACTCCAAAACTATATCCCCACCTGCTTTTAACATTTCTATCTTTATCCCATCAATCCCGGCTGCCTTACCCCCTTTCATTTTACCTACTGCCTCACGAACTTCCCCCACACTCACAACTGGCTCTTCCTCACTCCTACAAGATGTTATTCCTCCTTGCCCTATACACGAAATCACAGCTTCCCTATCTTCATCAACATTTAACAATTCCTCAAAATATTCCGTCCATCTTCCCAATACCTCTAACTCTCCATTTAATAACTCTCCTCTCCTATTTTTAACTGACATATACATTTGTTCTCTAGGCTTCCTTAACTTGTTAATCTCACTCCAAAACTTTTTCTTATTTTCAATAAAATTTGTTGATAACATCTCACCCACTCTCTCATTTGCTCTCTTTTTACATTGCTTCACCACTCTCTTAACCTCTCTCTTTTTCTCCATATACTCTTCCCTCCTTGCATCACTTCTACTTTGTAAAAACTTCTCATATGCTAACTTTTTCTCCCTTACTACTCTCTTTACATCATCATTCCACCAATCGCTCCTCCTCCCTCCCGCACCCACTTTCCTGTAACCACAAACTTCTGCTGAACACTCTAACACTACATTTTTAAACCTACCCCATACCTCTTCGACCCCATTGCCTATGCTCTCATTAGCCCATCTATCCTCCAATAGCTGTTTATATCTTTCCCTAACTGCCTCCTCTTTTAGTTTATAAACCTTCACCTCTCTCTTCCCTGATGCTTCTATTCTCCTTGTATCCCATCTACCTTTTACTCTCAGTGTAGCTACAACTAGAAAGTGATCTGATATATCTCCTTGTATCCACATAAATTTATAATATACTCACAACAACTAATCATCTCACTACCCAACTACTGCGACATGTTTCTACACCCTCTATTCTCTTCCAATATATCATAACTTTTCACTTCTATAATTTCTTTTTAAAATATTCACACATTACCTTAATTTTCAGTAAAATCCCCCCCCCATATTTCATTAAATTTCTAATACAACCCTCCCCATACCCCTCTCCATCTCACCCACATTTCTTCACATCCACTCCCCCATCTCCCAACACACCTCTTCTGAACACACAAAAATCACATTTCACATCCACAAATGCATCTCATCACCCATCTCAAATCTACTAAAATCACTGTAACCAAGATATTCACAAAACTCTATGACCACCTAACACACACACACACACACACACCTCACTTTACTGTGAACACCTTCAAAACACTCTCATACATCATCATTTGAGACCACCTTTTCTCAATATCTCTTAAGAAATATTCTCTCATCCACAACTTTTATCATCTCACTACAGAACAACCCCAAGATTACTTCGAACACTCTCATAAATCATTTGAATACTCACATAAACACCTTTGAACATTTCCAAACAACACTGAAGCACTTCCAAAATATCATTTTGAATACTCTAAAATAAGATTTGTCATCTCTAATTTATCTACACTTACATATTTCATTAAATTACAACTCATCCACCATACTACTCCCTCAGTCTCCAGACTTTACATCATTATCACAAAAACTAACTCATACACTTATGACATGAGACATTTTACCAAAACTAACACAAACACACCCACACGCAGACAACTCACTTTACTTTGAACACCACCAAAAACACCAACAATTACCATTGAATACTCCAAAAATATCATTCGAACACCCCCAAATCACCACTGAATACTACCAAAACACCGTCAAAATCACCAGAAACTAAGTTTAGCATCACCAGCTAACACCCATTTTATAGAAATCCCCTCAAATCACTATAACCAAGACGATCCCACTCACCTCAGACTATTATATAACAAGAGCGCAAAAAAAAAATCATAAATCATTTGAATACTCACAAAAACACCTTTGAACATATCCAAACAACACCGAAACACTTACAACAGGATCACCACCAACTGAAAACATAACATGTACACACATAAATCTAAGACAACCACCATCAACAAACACCCATATTCACTTACCTCAAAACCACTAAGATCGCAGAAAACACTCATTTTTATAAACATTCACACAAAAAATCACAATCACCAACTCCATACAATATCTAATACACCCCCCCCCTCACTACCTCCAACACATACCAGCACAGATAGGGATACCTCCCATGACATCACACTCCATCCTGTGTTTACTTGGCAATCAGCAACGTCACGCACCACTTTTACTTCATTTAACTTAACGAGAGGAATTTACTTGTTTCAACCTGTTATATCTCCAATATCTAAGATCACCACAATCAAGACGTTTTCCAAATTCTATAACCTCACCACTAAGATCACACATTTTTTGTACACATTCTCTTAAAACATCATCATAACGAAGATCACTAAAACTATCTATACTTTTACTAAGATTACATAACATTTTGTCTTCTTTAACTCACTCACCAATTTACATTCACACTTACACATTTCATTAACCGAAATTACATCTCATCCACCAAACTCTTCCCTCATTCTCCAGACTTTACAACATTAGCACAAAAGAAAAAAAACTAACTCATACACTTATGACATGAGACATTACCACAACTAACACACTGACTAACTTTGAACCATCTCTGAACAACACCAGAACACCACGGAACACCTTTAAAAAAATACTCTGCACATCATTTGAACACCTTCAAAAAACACCATCAAACACCTCCGAATACTCCCAAAACACTGCTGATTACTACCAAATCACCACTGAATACTACCAAAACACCGTCAAAATCACCAGAATCTAAGTTTAGCATCACCAGCTAACATCCATTTTAAAGAAATTCCCTCAAATCACTATAACCAAGAACTCCCTCCCCATGGGCGCAAAAAAAAGAAAAACTTGAACACAAACCTAATACGCAAACACTTAGTACATGATCACCATCAACTGAAAACATATCTTGTACACACATAAATCTAAGACAACCACCAACAACAATCACCCATGTTCACTTACCTCAAAGATCACTAATATCACAGAAAACACTCATTTTTTTATAAACATTCACACAAAAAATCATATTTGAAAATATCTATGCGCACTCACCTCACTACCACCAACAAACACCTCACAGGGCCGGCGAGGTCACCTCCAGTGACGTCACACTCCCATCTGTGTTTACTTGGTGGTTAGTAACATCACACCCAACCCACCTTGTTTCAACCTGTTGTACCCACATTATCTAAGAACACTATAACCAAGACGATTACCAGATTTTATGAACCCACCACTAATATCACAGAAAACACACATTTTTATAATTATTCACAGAAAAATCACGATCATCAATTCCATATCATGTTTACCATCATCTATCAACACTCATCACCAAGATCACCAAAAATCTAAGATCTTGCATCTCAAAACTACTATGATCACTGAAAACACTTATTTTTTAAACATTCGCACAAAAATAAGACATACACAAAAATACCACGACACTTCCACCAACATCTATAACATATCATGAACACTATAACATATCACCATCACAAAAAAAAAAAATAGTACACAGACACCCACAACTTATACATTTCAATCACAAATTTAAGACATGAGACATACACACCAAATCTAAGACATTCACCTCCAACTAAGACATACACATCTTAACTAAGACATACACCAAAACCTATACTTGACATATTGCGGTATGAATATCCATACCGCATTTATGTTGCATATCACATTCCTCATCCACATCATCCCTAAAACATCCTTCCTTATTCATCCGTATATCTCTTAGAGATATTTTAACCCCGACGGCCCATCACGACGTAGGAGCCAGAGCAACCATCACCACTCCAACACCACCTACTACACTCTGGCTCCTAATGTCATGATGGGCCGTCGGGGTTAAAATATCTCTAAGAGATATACGGATGAATAAGGAAGGATGTTTTAGGGATGATGTGGATGAGGAATGTGATATGCAACATAAATGCGGTATGAATATTCATACCGCAATATGTCAAGTATAGGTTTTGGTGTATGTCTTAGTTAAGATGTGTATGTCTTAGTTGGAGGTGAATGTCTTAGATTTGGTGTGTATGTCTCATGTCTTAAATTTGAGATTGAAATATATAAGTTGTGGGAGTCTGTGTATTTTTTTTTTTTTTGTAATGGTGATATGTTATAGTGCTCATATGTTATAGATGTTGGTGGAAGTGTCGTGGTATTTTTGTGTATGTCTTATTTTTGTGCGAATGTTTAAAAAATAAGTGTTTTCAGTGGTCATAGTAGTTTTGAGATGCAAGATCTTAGATTTTTGGTGATCTTGGTGATGAGTGTTGATAGATGATGGTAAACATGATATGGAATTGGTGATCGTGATTTTTGTGTGAATAATTATAAAAATGTGTGTTTTCTGTGATATTAGTGGTGGGGTCATAAAATCTGGTAATCGTCTTGGTTATAGTGTTCTTAGATAATGTGGGTACAACAGGTTGAAACAAGGTGGGTTGGGTGTGATGTTACTAACCACTAAGTAAACACAGATGAGAGTGTGACGTCACTGGAGGTGACCTCGCCGGTCCTATGAGGTGTGACATCGTGTGTTGGTGGTAGTGAGGTGAGTGCGCTTAGATATTGTCAAATATGATTTTTTGTGTGAATATTTATAAAAAATGAGTGTTTTCTGTGATATTAGTGATTTTTGAGGTAAGTGAACATGGGTGATTGTTGTTGGTGGTTGTCTTAGATTTATGTGTGTACAAGATATGTTTTCAGTTGATGGTGATCATGTACTAAGTGTTTGCGTATTAGGTTTGTGTTCAAGTTTTTCTTTTTTTTTTGCGCCCATGGGGAGGGAGTTCTTGGTTATAGTGATTTGAGGGAATTTCTATAAAATGGATGTTAGCTGGTGATGCTAAACTTAGATTCTGGTGATTTTGACGGTGTTTTGGTAGTATTCAGTGGTGATTTGGTAGTAATCAGCAGTGTTTTGGGAGTATTCGGAGGTGTTTGATGGTGTTTTTTGAAGGTGTTCAAATGATGTGCAGAGTATTTTTTTGAAGGTGTTCCGTGGCGTTTTAGTGTTGTTCAGAGATGGTTCAAAGTTAGTCAGTGTGTTAGTTATGGTAATGTCTCATGTCATAAGTGTATGAGTTAGTTTTTTTTTTTTGTGCTAATGTTGTAAAGTCTGGAGAATGAGGGAGGAGTTTGGTGGATGAGATGTAATTTCGGTTAATGAAATGTGTAAGTGCGAATGTAAATTGGTGAGTGAGTTAGAGAAGACAAAATGTTATGTAATCTTAGTAAAAGTATAGATAGTTTTAGTGATCTTCGTTATGATGATGTTTTAAGAGAATGTGTACAAAAAAAATGTGTGATCTTAGTGGTGGGGTTATAGAATTTGGTAAACGTCTTGATTGTGGTGATCTTAGATATTGGAGATATAACAGGTTGAAACAAGTAACTTCCTCTCGTTAAGTTAAATGAAGTAAAAGTGGGGTGTGACGTTGCTGATTGCCAAGTAAACACAGGATGGAGTGTGATGTCATGGGAGGTATCCCTATCTGTGCTGGTATGTGTTGGTGGTAGTGAGGGGGGTGTATTAGATATTGTATGGAGTTGGTGATTGTGATTTTTTGTGTGAATGTTTATAAAAATGAGTGTTTTCTGCGATCTTAGTGGTTTTGAGGTAAGTGAATATGGGTGTTTGTTGATGGTGGTTGTCTTAGATTTATGTGTGTACATGTTATGTTTTCAGTTGGTGGTGATCCTGTTGTAAGTGTTTCGGTGTTGTTTGGATATGTTCAAAGGTGTTTTTGTGAGTATTCAAATGATTTATGAGTTTTTTTTTTTTTTTTGCGCTCATATTATATAATAGTCTTAGGTGAGTGGGATCGTCTTGGTTATAGTGATTTGAGGGGATTTCTATAAAATGGGTGTTAGCTGGTGATGCTAAACTTAGTTTCTGGTGATTTTGACGGTGTTTTGGTAGTATTCAGTGGTGATTTGGGGGTGTTCGAATGATATTTTTGGAGTATTCAATGGTAATTGTTGGTGTTTTTGGTGGTGTTCAAAGTAAAATGAGTTGTCTGTGTGTGGGTGTGTTTGTGTTAGTTTTGGTAAAATGTCTCATGTCATAAGTGTATGAGTTAGTTTTTGTGATAATGATGTAAAGTCTGGAGACTGAGGGAGTAGTATGGTGGATGAGTTGTATTTTAATGAAATATGTAAGTGTAGATAAATTAGAGATGACAAATCTTATTTTGGAGTATTCAAAATGATATTTTGGAAGTGCTTCAGTGTTGTTTGGAAATGTTCAAAGGTGTTTATGTGAGTATTCAAATGATTTATGAGAGTGTTCGAAGTAATCTTGGGGTTGTTCTGTAGTGAGATGATAAAAGTTGTGGATGAGAGAATATTTCTTAAGAGATATTGAGAAAAGGTGGTCTCAAATGATGATGTATGAGAGTGTTTTGAAGGTGTTCACAGTAAAGTGAGGTGTGTGTGTGTGTGTGTGTGTGTGTGTGTGTGTGTGTGTGTGTGTGTGTGTGTGTGTGTGTGTGTTAGGTGGTCATAGAGTTTTGTGAATATCTTGGTTACAGTGATTTTAGTAGATTTGAGATGGGTGATGAGATGCATTTGTGGATGTGAAATGTGATTTTTGTGTGTGTTCAGAAGAGGTGTGTTGGGAGATGGGGGAGTGGATGTGAAGAAATGTGGGTGAGATGGAGAGGGGTATGGGGAGGGTTGTAATGGAAATTTAATGAAATATCGGGGGGGGGGGATTTTACTGAAAATTAAGGAAATGTGCGAATGTTTTAAAAAGAAATTATAGAAGTGAAAAGTTATGATATATTGGAAAAGAATAGAGGGTGTAGAAACATGTCGCAGTAGTTGGGTAGTGAGATGATTAGTTGTTGTGAGTATATTATAAATTTTTGTGGATACAAGGAGATGGGTATGGAGAGGATTTTATTAGAATTTAATAATGTAGGGAGGAATGTGTATTACATTTTAAGATTCAATAAAAAGAAGGGGAAAAATTTGTATCGAAAAAAATGTGAATAAATTGGTAAGTGATGAGGGTTGTGGGTATTATTGTCGAACTAGAGATATCGAAAAAGATGTTATAAGTGGGTTGTTGTTGTGACTTTTTCTGATGAAATTAGTTAAAACGAGAAAAAATTGTGGGTTGTGGGGTGTTGTGGGTTGTGGGTGTTGTCGAACTAGAGATACCGAAAAGATGTTATAAGTGGGTTGTTGTGGGTGATGTGGGTTGTGGGTGTTGTGGGTTGTGGGTGTTGTGGGTTGTGGGTGTTGTCTGATGTGGGTGTTGTGGGATGTGGGTATTGTTGTCGAACTAGAGATATAGAAAAAGATGTTGTAAGTGGGTTGTTGTTGTGACTTTTTCTGATGAAATTAGTTAAAACGAGAAAAAATTGTGGGTTGTGAGTGTTGTGGGTTGTGGGTGTTGTTGTCGAACTAGAGATACCGAAAAGATGTTTTAAGTTGTGGGTTGATGTTGTTTGCGTTGTGGGGTGTGGGTGATGTGGGTTGTGGGTGTTGTGGGGTGTGGGTGATGTTGGTTGTGGGTGTTGTGGGTTGTGGGTGTTGTGGGTTGTGGGTGTTGAGGGTGATGTTGTCGAACTAGAGATGCTGAAAAGTGGTTATAAGTTGTGGGTTGTTGTTGTGGGTTGTGGGTGTTGTGGATTGTGGGTGTTGTGGGATGTGGGTGTTGTTGTCGAACTAGAGATACCGAAAAGATGTTATAAGTGGGTTGTTGTTATGGGTTGTGGGTGTTGTGGGTTGTGGGTGTTGTGGGATGTGGGTGTTGTTGTCGAACTAGAGATACCGAAAAGATGTTATAAGTGGGTTGTTGTTGTGACTTTTTCTGATGAAATTAGTTAAAACGAGAAAAAATTGTGGGTTGTGGGTGTTGTGGGTTGTGGGTATTGTTGTCGAATTAGAGATATAAAAAAAGTTGTTATAAGTGGGTTGATGTTGTGGGTGTTGTGGGTTGTGAGTGTTGTGGGTTGAGGGTGTTGTTGTCGAACTAGAGATGCTGAAAAGTGTTTATAAGTTGTGGGTTGTTGTTGTGTCTTTTTCTGATAAAATTAGTTAAAACGAGAAAAAATTGTGGGTTGTGGGTGATGTGGGTTGTGGGTGTTGTGGGATGTGGGTGTTGTGGGATGTGGGTGTTGTTGTCGAACTAGAGATACCGAAAAAGAAGTGATTCTGTTATAAGTGTTCGTGTGTGTTTGGATTGTGTTCTTGTTTTTTGCACTCATGTTATATCTTAGTTGGAGGTGAGTGTACTCACAGAAATTGGTAATCGTCTTGGTTATAGTGATTTGAGGGGATTTGTGTGAAAATGGGTGTTAGTCTGTTATTTTGATCTTAGTTTATGGTGATTTTGGTGGTGTTTTGACTGTATTCAGTGTTCAAAGTAAAGTGAGGTGTGTGCTCGTATTAATTTCGTAATATGTAAAATTGTGACTAGTGAATTTATCGAAAAGTGGTTATAAGTTGTAAGTGTTGTGGTGACTTTTTCTGATGAAATAGTTAAAACGAGAAAAATTGTGGGTTATGAGTGAAAATTGTGAGGTGTTGGTGGGAGTGTGAGGGTTTGGGAGGGTGGGGAGAAGGAGAGAGAGAAGGTTACTTCGTGGTGAGTGACCTGAGATGAAATAGTTAAAACGAGAAAAATGTCTAGACTTGTGTTGTATTTTGTAAAGAAATTGTGGATTGTTGTGGGTATTAACGAAAAAATGTGGAATTATTTGGGTTATCCTGGGTTAAGAGTGAAAATGTTTTCCCTATGTTGTATATGAAATGTGTAATACTGAGATGGTGACGACGAAGAAGATCTAGAACAAAAAATGCATAGAATTTCTTCAAGAGAAAAATATGTTGATTTTAGTCAATGAATTGTACGTTTTTTCAATGAATTTTTTTTGTTGGATGTATATGAAATGCAATGGTTGTATAATAAATAGTGTTATCCTGCATTTTAAGTTAATGTCTGCTCGACAAGATTCAGCCTGTGTGTGCGGTCATCACGTGACGTCACTGACATAGGGGGAAGTCGACAAGATTCAGCCTGTATGTGTGAGGTCATCACGTGACGTCACTGACCGCCGAGTAAACACAGGTGGGGTGACGTCACACTTGTTTAGACCTGTAGTAAGAGAAAGTACCATGCCCCATAGGGGGAGTTCATTTGAATGCTTACCCTGAGAGGGGGGAATCCAAAAACTTGATCCAAGGAGATGGAGTCTTGGTATTATCGAGAAAAACTTGATCCAAGGAGTTGGAGTCTTTGTTTTCGAGAAAAATTTGATCCGAGGAATTGGAGTCTTTGTATTATCGAGAAAAACTTGATCTAAGGAGATGGAGGAGAAATACTTGGGATGCAAGTGGGAGTCCATTTGAAGGCTTACCCCCAGATGGGGGAACCCAAAAAACCTTGATCCGAGGAGATGGAGTCTTTGTATTATCGAGAAAACCTTGATCCAAGGAATTGGAGCAGGGAATTTGAGATATAAGTGGGATTTCATTTGAATGTTTACCCCCAGAGGGGGGAACCCAAAAAAACCTTGATCCAAGGAGATGGAGTCTTTGTATTATCGAGAAAACCTTGATCCAAGGAGATGGAGGAGGAATATTTTGGGGTGAAAGTGGGAGTTCATTTTGGTTGCTTACCCCCAGAGGGGGGAATCCAGAAAACTTGATCCGAGGAGATGGAGAACATAAGAAAATGAAATTTGAAAAAAAATCGAAAAAAAATTCGGGGAGCGGGGGCGATCCGGACGACGCTGCAGAAGGCGCTGCAGAAGGAACGGGCGGGCGCGAGGGCGCGGGCGGGCGGGCGCGAGGGCGCGGCGGGCGGGCGCGTGGGTGGGGGTCGTGGGTGGGGGTCGTGGGTGGGGGGTCGTTGGTGGGGGGTCGTGGGTGGGGGTCGGGGGTGGGGGGTAGTTGGTGGGGGTTGAGGGCGAGGTCAAGGTCATTAGCATATAGGTGTGAAAAGGAGTCTGCTCAGGAAAGGGAGCCCCTCAAGAAAAGGAGCCACTCAGGTGCAGCCCTTTTCAGAAGGAGCCACTCAGGAAGAGACCACTCTGTAGAAGGAGCCACTAAGCCGCCTTCAGCACTACTTATATATATTATTTTTTTTGTTATTATCACACTGTCCGATTCCCACCAAGGCAGGGTGGCCCGAAAAAGAAAAACTTTCACCATCATTCATTCCATCTCTGTCTTGCCAGAAGAGTGCTTTACACTACAGTTTTTAAACTGCAACATTAACACCCCTCCTTCAGAGTACAGGCACTGTACTTCCCATCTCCAGGACTCAAGTCCGGCCTGCCGGTTTCCCTGAACCCCTTCATAAATGTTACTTTGCTCACACTCCAACAGCACGTCAAGTATTAAAAACCATTTGTCTCCATTCACTTCTATCAAACACGCTCACGCATTCCTGCTGGAAGTTCAAGCCCCTCGCACACAAAACCTCCTTTACCACCTCCCTCCAACCTTTCCTAGGCCGACCCCTACCCCGCCTTCCTTCCACTACAGACTGATACACTCTTGAAGTCACTCTGTTTCGCTCCATTCTCTCTACATGTCCGAACCACCTCAACAACCCTTCCTCAGCCCTCTGGACAACAGTTTTGGTAATCCCGCACCTCCTACTAACTTCCAAACTACGAATTCTCTGCATTATATTCACACCACACATTGCCCTCAGACATGACATCTCCACTGCCTCCAGCCTTCTCCTCGCTGCAACATTCATCACCCATGCTTCACACCCATATAAGAGCATTGGTAAAACTATACTCTCATACATTCCCCTCTTTGCCTCCAAGGACAAAGTTCTTCGTCTCCACAGACTCCTAAGTGCACCACTTGCCCTTTTCCCCTCATCAATTCCATGATTCACCTCATCTTTCATAGACCCATCCGCTGACACGTCCACTCCCAAATATCTGAATACATTCACCTCCTCCATACTCTCTCCCTCCATTCTGACATCCAAT
>NC_091302.1:18738989-18773737 GCF_038502225.1 Cherax quadricarinatus
TATGAACAAATTCGCTCATAAGGTGACCCCTCACATCTTGCACGCACCTGTATAATTTCTATCATATTTTGCAATAAATATTCTTGTTTCCTATTTATCCACTTGGCATCATTTTTATTTGTCCTACTTTCTTCCTCCGGAATGCATGTTCTTTTGGCAGTTTATATATATATATATATATATATATATATATATATATATATATATATATATATATATATATATATATATATATATATATATATATATGTGTGGAAAAGAATCTTTCCTCCGTAAGCCATGCGTGTCGTATGAGGCGACTAAAATGCCGGGAGCAATGGGCTAGTAACCCCTTCTCCTGTATACATTTACTAAAAAAGAGAAGAAGAAAAACTTTATAAAACTGGGTTGTTTAAATGTGCGTGGATGTAGTGCGGATGACAAGAAACAGATGATTGCTGATGTTATGAATGAAAAGAAGTTGGATGTCCTGGCTCTAAGCGAAACAAAGCTGAAGGGGGTAGGAGAGTTTCAGTGGGGGGAAATAAATGGGATTAAATCTGGAGTATCTGAGAGAGTTAGAGCAAAGGAAGGGGTAGCAGTAATGTTAAATGATCAGTTATGGAAGGAGAAAAGAGAATATGAATGTGTAAATTCGAGAATTATGTGGATTAAAGTAAAGGTTGGATGCGAGAAGTGGGTCATAATAAGCGTGTATGCACCTGGAGAAGAGAGGAATGCAGAGGAGAGAGAGAGATTTTGGGAGATGTTAAGTGAATGTATAGGAGCCTTTGAACCAAGTGAGAGAGTAATTGTGGTAGGGGACCTGAATGCTAAAGTAGGAGAAACTTTTAGAGAGGGTGTGGTAGGTAAGTTTGGGGTGCCAGGTGTAAATGATAATGGGAGCCCTTTGATTGAACTTTGTATAGAAAGGGGTTTAGTTATAGGTAATACATATTTTAAGAAAAAGAGGATAAATAAGTATACACGATATGATGTAGGGCGAAATGACAGTAGTTTGTTGGATTATGTATTGGTAGATAAAAGACTGTTGAGTAGACTTCAGGATGTACATGTTTATCGAGGGGCCACAGATATATCAGATCACTTTCTAGTTGTAGCTACACTGAGAGTAAAAGGTAGATGGGATACAAGGAGAATAGAAGCATCAGGGAAGAGAGAGGTGAAGGTTTATAAACTAAAAGAGGAGGCAGTTAGGGTAAGATATAAACAGCTATTGGAGGATAGATGGGCTAATGAGAGCATAGGCAATGGGGTCGAAGAGGAATGGGGTAGGTTTAAAAATGTAGTGTTAGAGTGTTCAGCAGAAGTTTGTGGTTACAGGAAAGTGGGTGCAGGAGGGAAGAGGAGCGATTGGTGGAATGATGATGTAAAGAGAGTAGTAAGGGAGAAAAAGTTAGCATATGAGAAGTTTTTACAAAGTAGAAGTGATGCAAGGAGGGAAGAGTATATGGAGAAAAAGAGAGAGGTTAAGAGAGTGGTGAAGCAATGTAAAAAGAGAGCAAATGAGAGAGTGGGTGAGCTGTTATCAACAAATTTTGTTGAAAATAAGAAAAAGTTTTGGAGTGAGATTAACAAGTTAAGGAAGCCTAGAGAACAAATGGATTTGTCAGTTAAAAATAGGAGAGGAGAGTTATTAAATGGAGAGTTAGAGGTATTGGGAAGATGGAGGGAATATTTTGAGGAATTGTTAAATGTTGATGAAGGTAGGGAAGCTGTGATTTCGTGTATAGGGCAAGGAGGAATAACATCTTGTAGGAGTGAGGAAGAGCCAGTTGTGAGTGTGGGGGAAGTTCGTGAGGCAGTAGGTAAAATGAAAGGGGGTAAGGCAGCCGGGATTGATGGGATAAAGATAGAAATGTTAAAAGCAGGTGGGGATATAGTTTTGGAGTGGTTGGTGCAATTATTTAATAAATGTATGGAAGAGGGTAAGGTACCTAGGGATTGGCAGAGACCATGCATAGTTCCTTTGTATAAAGGCAAAGGGGATAAAAGAGAGTGCAAAAATTATAGGGGGATAAGTCTGTTGAGTGTACCTGGTAAAGTGTATGGTAGAGTTATAATTGAAAGAATTAAGAGTAAGACGGAGAATAGGATAGCAGATGAACAAGGAGGCTTTAGGAAAGGTAGGGGGTGTGTGGACCAGGTGTTTACAGTGAAACATATAAGTGAACAGTATTTAGATAAGGCTAAAGAGGTCTTTGTGGCATTTATGGATTTGGAAAAGGCGTATGACAGGGTGGATAGGGGGGCAATGTGGCAGATGTTGCAAGTGTATGGTGTAGGAGGTAGGTTACTGAAAGCAGTGAAGAGTTTTTACGAGGATAGTGAGGCTCAAGTTAGAGTATGTAGAAAAGAGGGAAATTTTTTCCCAGTAAAAGTAGGCCTTAGACAAGGATGTGTGATGTCACCGTGGTTGTTTAATATATTTATAGATGGGGTTGTAAGAGAAGTAAATGCGAGGGTCTTGGCAAGAGGCGTGGAGTTAAAAGATAAAGAATCACACACAGGGTGGGAGTTGTCACAGCTGCTCTTTGCTGATGACACTGTGCTCTTGGGAGATTCTGAAGAGAAGCTGCAGAGATTGGTGGATGAATTTGGTAGGGTGTGCAAAAGAAGAAAATTAAAGGTGAATACAGGAAAGAGTAAGGTTATGAGGATAACAAAAAGATTAGGTGATGAAAGATTGAATATCAGATTGGAGGGAGAGAGTATGGAGGAGGTGAACGTATTCAGATATTTGGGAGTGGACGTGTCAGCGGATGGGTCTATGAAAGATGAGGTGAATCATAGAATTGATGAGGGAAAAAGAGTGAGTGGTGCACTTAGGAGTCTGTGGAGACAGAGAACTTTGTCCTTGGAGGCAAAGAGGGGAATGTATGAGAGTATAGTTTTACCAACGCTCTTATATGGGTGTGAAGCATGGGTGATGAATGTTGCAGCGAGGAGAAGGCTGGAGGCAGTGGAGATGTCATGTCTGAGGGCAATGTGTGGTGTGAATATAATGCAGAGAATTCGTAGTTTGGAAGTTAGGAGGAGGTGCGGGATTACCAAAACTGTTGTCCAGAGGGCTGAGGAAGGGTTGTTGAGGTGGTTCGGACATGTAGAGAGAATGGAGCGAAACAGAATAACTTCAAGAGTGTATCAGTCTGTAGTGGAAGGAAGGCGGGGTAGGGGTCGGCCTAGGAAGGGTTGGAGGGAGGGGGTAAAGGAGGTTTTGTGTGCGAGGGGCTTGGACTTCCAGCAGGCATGCGTGAGCGTGTTTGATAGGAGTGAATGGAGACAATTGGTTTTTAATACTTGACGTGCTGTTGGAGTGTGAGCAAAGTAACATTTATGAAGGGGTTCAGGGAAACCGGCAGGCCGGACTTGAGTCCTGGAGATGGGAAGTACAGTGCCTGCACTCTGAAGGAGGGGTGTTAATGTTGCAGTTTAAAAACTGTAGTGTAAAGCACCCTTCTGGCAAGACAGTGATGGAGTGAATGATGGTGAAAGTTTTTCTTTTTCGGGCCACCCTGCCTTGGTGGGAATCGGCCAGTGTGATAATAATAAAAATATATATATATGTATATATATATATATATTTACATATATATATATATATGTATATATATATATTTATATATATATATATATATATGTCGTGCCGAATAGGCAGAACTTGCTATCTTGGCTTAAATAGCAACGCCCATCTTGCCACATAGGACAAGTGAAAATTTGTGTATGAAATAATTTCGCCAAAATCATTCTTAACCTAACGAAAAAAATATATTTCACTGTGTTTGTTTAGTATTAAATTATTGTAAACAAATGTAAAATATATTTAGTTGGGTTAGGCTAAAATAAATTACTCTTGTTATAATAAGGTTAGGTAAGTTTTCTAAGATTCTTTTAGTGCAAAATTATAAGTTTTTACATCAACATTAATGAAAAAAATATATCTTCAAACGTATAAGAGAAAATTTTAGAAAGGGCTTAATTTTAAATGAGTTCTTGCTAATTGACCAGTTTTACATATTCGGCACGACATATATATATATATATATATATATATATATATATATATATATATATATATATATATATATATATATATATATATATATATATATATATATATATATATAATATAGGGAGGTACCACCTCTAGAACTGTTCTGGGGACCCTCATCCTTAGAGAAAACAATAAACTTGCTTCAGGGGAAACTAAAGGTTCTCCCTGAAGCTGTTTGAGAGTTTTCTCCTACCACCCCCTATATTTCAAGTATGTTTTATTTAAAGACAAAATACATTGGCCAAACATTCACAAACATACAACAGAAAGTAAAACAGCATAGGTAACTCAGAGCTACATCTCGAATACTTCGTTCAGCTCCCCTGCGGTGGGCTGCGTGCCCAGAATGCTGCAGGCATTTCCTCTCTAGATCGCAACACTGAGTCTCTGAAAGAGGAAGCTGGTCGCCCTGTGGTCCTTGGTTTCTATGATGAGCTTTTCACCCAGCTCTTTGAGGAACTTTAGAGTACATTTGCCCCATGCTCCATGGGTCTCCAACCCTATTGGAATGAAGTTATAGCAAGGGGGAAGGTCTTCATATTTGCGGATCTTCTGGGTCTCCCTGTGGCTGGCAGCTCCACCCCCTTCCACTACGGAGTATGGCAAGTAGGTGTCTGCCAATGTGGCTGCACAGGTGTAGTCCCAGGCAATCTGCTTTCCATCCTTCCAGGGCAGCATAGTGGCTCCATCAGGATGCTTTTGATTTCCATCAGACCTCTGTACTTGGGGTTCCTGTTGAGCTGGGGAACGGGCTGTGGCGAGGCTTCTCTTTATGATGTCATTGACCTCCTCATGTCTGGCATACTTCCCTTCTGCTGTGTGACACACGAGACCATGAAGTCCGAATTGATCAGCTGTCGCCCTGCCGCAAATACACCTGTGTTCGGTGAGGATGGGGGCGGCTAGGCGAAAAGCAACACCAATCCGAACGGCCTGTGGGTCGAGACGGGTGCCCAGGGATGAATTGGGAACAGCAAACAGGAAATCTCCTGAGTGTAGTGCCTTCACTGCCAGGAGGCGAGCTTTGTCCTTTCCTGAAGCATTGGAGAGCATTGTGTTGGCGATTTTTTCCATGATTGGTTTGTCCCAGTGGGACTGTTTGTGCTCTTTGGGAGGAGCTGGTCTACTGGAGGAGTCTGTAAGGGTGTCCCACCGAATCGCTGCTTCAGTAAACCTGGGGTCTTGAGCTCCTACCACGTCTCTCAAGCGTTCAGGAACTATCTTCTTGGCTAATGCACTGGAAGCCAAACACGAAGACAGAAAAGCAGGTAAAGCAACATGCGTTGTTTTGCGCACCCCAATACCTCCCAGTCGCACTGGGAGGGTTGCCTGATCCCATTGCTCATCCTCTAGTGACAGGTTCAGTGCCTTCTTAAAAGTTGATCTCAGGTGTGCGTCATATTCATCAAGTGTTGGGTTGTCAAAAGAGGGTGCACACCTCAGGAAGTGAGTCTTGGCATAGTAAGACACCTTGTGAGGAGATACAGAGCATCATGGGCATCAAGATCGCTTATTCTCTCCTCCATGCTCATCAGGTCATTCAATTTGTCCCTGATGACAGTGTCGATGGCCTGGTGACCCAGCGGTGCTCCCAAGAAGGTACTGTTGGACGGAGTGGTAGTTGAGACTTCCGGGAGGATTCTTCGCACAGTATTGATTATTTCCTGGTTCGCTGTGATGATTACACACTTGGAGGGATTGAGGATGAGTCCCAAGTCTTCTCTCTGTGTTTTCACCAGTTGTAGGTCCCCCACGAGGGACTCTTCAGTACCTGCCAGAGTGCCGTCATCCAGGTACCAGATATTGAGCTCACTGCATAGGCTGGAAGTTAGTTCTCTTACTGCCAAGCAGAAGAGAAGCGGAGCGAGTGGGTCACCCTGCTGAACACCCTCTGATGATTGAATTTCATGTTCTCCAAGCAAAAGAATTGAGGGTTTGCTGTAGCCGGCTGAAATGAAGGGAAAAAGACTGGGGAACCGATCCCAAACAGCTGGCAAAACAGCATCTCTCCTCACCATATTAAAGGCATTTCTAAAATCAAGTTTGACTATGGCCTTGTCTTCTGGTAGGTCCCTGATGTAGGCCCTTGCAGCATGAGCTGCAGCTTCACTGCCTTGAGAGACCCCAAAGCCCAGTTGGTGTGGCTGGAGTAAAGTGGCAGCTTCAAGGCCAATGTTTCTCACTGCTGCTTTGGCAACGAGACGGCGAAGAGTGTTTCCAACTGCAATGGGTCTAATTCCCCCATCCCTCTTCTTCAAAGCACATAGTGAGGCTCCAAAAAAGAAAGGTTTAATTTCTTCTGGGATTCGCACAGCCAGGCAATTGTTGACGAAAGTTGTTAACTCGGTGAGAAGAATTGATGCAGATTCACCGAGTACTGGATTTACCATCTCTTTGAGGTGCTGAGGTTGAATTCCAGTGTAACCTCCTGCAGATCCTGCTGGAAATGACACGATCGCCTTATAGAGTTCCGATTCTGGCAAAATTAATTGTTCACTGATAGCGTCTTCCTCAGGGTTGTCGTTGATGGCTATGGTTTCCCTGGTTGGATGCTTGTCTCTTAGTGCTTGGCAGTCCTTTTGATTACTGTTTACAAGAATTTCGTTTACAGAATCGTTAAACAGGATCCTCCAAAGCTAGGCAGAGGATAGACTGAGGGCCCTGAATCTGCACTCTCTCGAAAAACACAAAGTTAGGGAGGATATGATTGAGGTGTATAAATGGAAAACAGGAAAAAAGTAAAGAGGATGTGAATAACATGCTGAAGATGTTTAACCAATACAGGACTCGCAGCAATGGTTTCAAGTTGGAAAAATTTAGATTCAGAAAGAATATAGGAAAACACTGGTTTGGTAATAGAGTTGTGTGGATGAGTGTAACAAACTCTCGAGTTGTGTCAATGAAGTTAAAACACTGTGTAGTTTTAAAAATAGGTCAGACAAATATATGACTGGGTGTGGGTGAATGCGAGTTGGACCTCACTAGCATGTGCTAACAAGTCTGATTATTATTAAAGTTTCGCCGGTATTCTCCCTGCCCGGGCCCCTTTCAATCACTCCATACAAAAGCAAAAGATTGGGCAGGAGATACAACATTTTCCCAATGAAAAGAAGGGGCGCCACGAGTACACTAAGAAACAACACAGAAAGTGTCAGGGGCCCAAAACTGTTCAACTGTCTCCCAGAATACATAAGGGGGATTACAAATAGACCCCTGGTTGCCTTCAACAAAGCTCTGGATAGGCACCTAAAGTCAGTACCTGACCAGCCGGGCTGTGGTTCGTACGTCGGTTTGCGTGCGGCCAGCAGTAACAGCCTAGTTGATCAGACTCTGATCCACCACGAGGGCTGCTCACAGACCGGGCCGTGGGGGCGTTGACCCCCAAAACCCTTTCCAGGTATACTCCAGGTACGCACGATGGGAGGGTTTTGAAAAGCCGTGATCCCTTAATACTTACTGAGTAGCTTCGGGAAAAGGTTGGACAAATACAAGGGTGGCATTGATGTAGACCTGCCTTGTATGGGCCAGTGGGCCTAATGCAGTGATCCTCCATTCTGATGTTATATTTTTATGTCTTACTTATCAGGAGTTTTTACTGAATGACTCACGAAATCGTAATGACACGATTCCAGTGGCTAACGCGACTGTCTGGAGTTTTGAGACTCTCTGACCGCGGGTTCAAATCCCGCCCGTGGTATGGTTTGTTTTTACTGAATACCTAAGATCAGCATTTTATTTCCCTCAGAGAAATGCAACGAAACAGATTTGTCAGTTCCTTAAGATATTATATATATATTTTTATGTAATAATGCAAGTTTTCCCTGACAAGAGGTTATATTTCACGCATATTTTCGTTGTGTCTTTCATTGAGGAATAATTTAAATTCTTTTATTTGATATATCACGATTCTTCACGTTAGACCACGTTTTCGTTATGGCGATAATAGCGACGTTTACTGTACTTGCAAGTAGAATCAGTTTGTTCATTTTATTCCTAGTGTTACGACTATTTGTATAAAACATGTTAAGAAAGCTTTTTCTGCATCCATACTCTATTCATGCTTGCTTTTCCACTGTTTATTATGTTCTATCATTGACCTATGACCCTTGTAGGTTTAGCGTTTCTGGAGGAAGACAAAAGTCAAGGACCAAGTAATCAGGCTGAGGAAAAAGGGTGAAGAGCTCACAAGAAACAACCAAGAAGTATGTGAGGAGCTCAACACGAGATATAAGGAATTATTTACAGTGGAGACAGAAAGGACTTTGGGAAAACAGAGAAGAGGGGAACACCAACAAGTGTTCGATGAAATACACACAACCGAGGAGGAAGTGAAGAAGCTGCTAAGTGACCTTGATACCTCATAAGCGGTGGGGCCGGACATCTCTCCGTAGGTCCTTAGAGAAAGAGAGAGAGCAGAGACAATGTGTGTGCCACTAACCAAAAGTTTCAACACATCCCTTGAAACTGGGCAACTACCTGAGGTACGGAAGACGGCAAATGTAATCCCATTTTTAAGAAAGGATAAGAAACGAGGCACTAAACTACAGACCTGTGTCACTGACGTGTATTGTATGCAAAGTCATGGAGAAGATTATCAGGAGGAGAGTGGTAGAGCCCCTGGAAAGGAACAAGATTATTAACGACAATCAACACTGATTCATGGAAGGCAAGTCCTGTGTCAGAAACCGACTGGAGTTTTATGACAAGGTAACAGAAGTAAGACAAGAAAGAGCTGGGTGGGTTGATTGCATTTCCTTGGACTGCAAGAAGGCCTTCGACACAGTTCCTCACAAGAGATTAGTGGAGAAGCTAGATAATCAGACACGTATAACAAGAAAGGCACTGCAATGGATCAGAGAATACCTGACAGGGAGGCAACAACGAGTCACGGTACGGGATGAGATATCACAGTGGGCGCCTGTGACGAGCAGGGTCCCACAGGGGTCAGTCCCAGGACCAGTGCTATTTTTGGTATATATGAAAGACCTGATGGAAGGGATAGACTTAGAAGTGTCCATGTTTGCAGACGATGTAAAGTTAATGTGGAGAATTAAATTAGATGAGGATCAGGCAGGACCACAACGAGACCTGGATTGGCTGGACGTGTGGTCCCACACTTTTCAGGTACAATGGTTGGACAAACACTGCAAGGATTTTCCACTCTCAGTCATTAATAACAGGGACTAATTTTGTTGCCTCAGTTATTAATGACTGGCATCTACGCCAAGAACGGTGTGCATCTAAGGCAGAGATACAGTGATGGAAAGCTCGTTAAAGGGAATACTGTTGAAGTGCATCAGGCTTTCAACTGAGAATGGTTGGAGGTATGAGTGAGTGTGTGTGTGTGTGTGTGTGTGTGTGTGTGCTCATCTATTTGTACTCACCTATTTGTGGTTGCAGGGGTCGAGACCCAGCTCCTGGCCCTGCCTCTTCACTGACCACTATTAGGTCCTCTCTCTTTCTGCTCCATGAGCTTTATCAAACCTCGTCTTAAAACTATGTATGGTTCCCGCCTCCACTACAACACTTGCCAGACTATTCCACTTCCTGACAACTCTATGACTGAAGAAATACTTCCTAACATCCCTTTGACTCATCTGAGTCTTCAACTTCCAACTGTGACCCCTTGTTTCTGTGTCTCATCTATGGAACATCCTGTCTCTGTCCACCTTATCTATTCCTCGCAGTATTTTTTATGTCGTTATCATGTCTTCCCTAACCATCCTGTCCTCCAGTGTCCTCAGGCCGATTTCCCTTAACTTTTTTTCATAGGACGTTCCAATAGCTCTGGAACTAGCCTTGTTGCAAACCTTTGCACTTTATCTAATTACTTGACGTACTTGACCAGGTGTGGATTCCAAGCTGGTGCTGCATACTTCAGTATGGGCCTGATGTATATGGTGTACAGAGTCTTGAACGATTCCTGAGATATCGAAACGCTATTTTTAAGTTTGCCAGATGCCCGTACGCTGCAGCAGTTATCTGATTGATATGCACCTCAGGAGATGTGCTCGGTATTATACTCACCCCAAATCTTTTTCCTTGAGTGAGGTTTGCAGTCTTTGACCACCTAGACTATACTCTGTCTGCGGTCTTCTTTTCCCTTCCCCGACCTTCATGAGTTTGCATTTGGCGGGATTAAATTCAAGGAGCCAGTTGCTGGACCAGGCTTGTAGCCTGTCTAGGCCTCTTTGTAGTCCTGACTGATCCTTGACCGATTTAATTCTCCTCCTTAACTTCACATCATCTGCAAACAAGGACACTTCTGAGTCTATCCATTCCGTCATATCATTCACATATACAAAAAATAGCACTGTTCCTAGGAGTAATCCCTGCGGAACCCCACTCGTCACATGTGCCCACACTGACACTTCGTCACGTACCATGATTCGTTGTTGCCTCCCTGTCAGGTATTTTCTGTTCCATTCCAGTGACTTTCCTGAAATGAGTGCCTGATCCTCTAGCTTTTGCAATAACCTCTTGTGAGGAACTGTGTCGAAGGCCTTCTTGCAGTCCATAAAAATGCAGTCAATCCACTCCTCTCTCTCGTGTCTTACTTCTATTACCTTGTCATAAAACTCCAGTAGGTTTGTGATACAGGATTTTCCTTCCCTGAACTCGTGCTGGTTGTCGTTTGTAAGCATGTCTTTCTAGGTGCTCCACCACTCTCCTCCTGATGATCTTTTCCATGACTTTGCATATTATACACGTTAGTGACACAGGTCTGTAGTTTAATGCCTCGTGTTTGTCTCCTTTCTTAGACACTGGGACTTCATTTACCATTTTCCATACCTCAGGCAATTGCCCAGTTTCAATGGATATGTTGAAGATTTTTGTTAGTGGCACACACAGCATCTCTGCTCCCTCTCTAAGGACCCATGGAGAGATGTTGTCTGGTCCCACCGTCTTTTAGGTATCAAGTTCACATAGCAGCTTCTTCACCTCCTCCTCGATTGTGTGTATTTCATCCAGCACTTGTTGGTGTACCTCCCTATTCTTAATTCCTGGAGTCCTTCCTGTTTCCACTGTAAATAATTCTTTAAATATCATATTGAGGTCCTCACATACCTCTTAGTCGTTTCTTGTGAGCTCCCCACCTTCCTCCCTCAGCCTGTTTACCTGGTCCTTGACTGTTGTTTTTCTCCTGATGTGGCTATACAACAGCTTCGGGTCGGACATGACTTTCGATGCTTTGACATTTTCGCGTTGTCGCTAAGCCACCTTTATTATCTGTGCATATTCGTTTCTGGCTCCTCGGCTAATCTCTTTATTTTCCTGGGTCCTTTTTCTACTGTACTTTTTCCATTCTCTAATGCACTTAGTTTTTGCCTCCCTACACCTTTGGGTGAACCAAGGATTCGTTCTGGTTTCCCATTATTCCCATTTCCCTTGGAAACGAACCTCTCCTCTCCCTCCTTGCATTTCGTTGTCACACAGTTCATCATTTTTTTCAATGGTTGTCCTGCCAGGTTCTCTCTCCCACTGAACGTCTTGCAGGAAGTTCCTCATGCCTGTGTAGTCTCACCTTTTGTAGTTTGGTTTTTCCCGTCGTATTCCTGCTGCCCTCTCCATTGGTAGCTCAACTATGTAATCAAGGCAGAGAACCACATGATCACTAGATCCAAGGGCCCTTTCGTACGTCTGACTCTGTCTCTTTGTCTGTCTGTCTGTATGTGTGTCTGTGTGTGTATGTGTGTCAGTTACCAATTATCAAAGGCACTTGTCGTTAGACACTTGGCCTGTTGTGAACTTACCTATATGTGATTGCAGGGGTCGAATCTCACCTCCTGGCCCTCCTTTTCGCTGGTCGCTACAAGGTTCTCTCTTTCATAGGTCGTAGGTTTATCGTACCTCTTCTTAAAGCTATGTATGAATCCTGTTTCCATTCCTTATCCAGGTTATTTCACTTCTTGACTGCTCTAAGGCAGAATAAATACTTCCTAACAATCCTGTAACTCATCTAAGGTTTCACCTTTCAGCTGTGCACTCGTGTTCTTGTTTCCCATATCTCAATCTATCCCTATTCAACCTACCATTTCCTCTCAGCGGTTTGTACATTGTTATCATATCTCCCCTATTCGCCCTGTTCTCCAATGTTACTAGGTTGAGTTTCATTAGTCTCTCCTTATAATAATAATAATAATAATAATAATAATAATAATAATAATAATAATAATAATAGTAATAATAATAATAATAATAATAATAATAATAATAATAATAATATCTTTGTTTCTATATGAACATGTACAAGGTATACAGTCCTAGCGGACATTAATGACATACTACTATACAAAAAGCCGCTTGTTATGTAGAGGATTTCGGACAAATTAGGTGAGTTTTGTCCCAGGATGCGACCCACACCAGTCGACTAACTCCCAGGTTCCCATTTTATTCATGGGGTTCATAGACAGAGAGTGTAAAGAAACATTCGTAATGTTTGTACCACCGCCGTGTGAAGCGAGAGCTACAGCCACCAGGCCATCAGGCACATGCCCTTTACCTCCGAGAATATTCTTATTACAAACCTCTGCACTTCCCCCAATTTTTTAACATCTTTGACCAGGTGTGGGTTCCATACTGGTGCTGCATACTCCAATATGGCCTGACGTACACAGTGTACACTGTAATGAATGACTTCTTCCTTAGATTTATGAAAGTCGGTCTTGGATTTGCGCAACGCACATTTGCTCCAGCAGTTATTCGGTTGGGTTGCTTAGTGTGTATGTTTGTATTTGTTTGTTTCTTTGTTTGTGTGTGTGGGTGGGTGTGTGTGTGTGTGTGTGTGTGTGTGTGTGTGTGTGTGTGTGAGTGTGTGTGTGTGTATGTATATGTGTGTATGTGTGTTTGTGTGCATGTGTGTCTGCGTCTGTGTGTGTGTCTGTGTGTGTGTACTCACCTATTTGTACTCACCTATTTGTGGTTGCAGGTGTCGAGTCTTAGCTCCTGGCCCCGCCTCTTCACCGATTCCTACTGGGCCCTCTCCCTCCCCGCTCCATGAGCTTTATCAAACCTCGTCTTAAAACTGTGTATGGTTCCTGCCTCCACTACGTCATTTTCTAGGCTATTCCACTGCCTTACAACTCTGTGACTGAAGAAATACTTCCTAATATCTCTCTGACTCATTTGTGTCTTCAACTTCCAATTGTGGCCTCTTGTTTCTGTGTCCCCTCCCTGGAACATCCTGTCTTTGTCCACCTTGTCTATTCCACGCAGTATTTTATATGTCGTTATCATGTCTCCCCTGACCCTCCTGTCCTCCAGTGTCGTCAGGCCGATTTCCCTTAATCTTTCTTCATAGGACATTCCCCTTAGCTCTGGAACTAACCTTGTCGCAAACCTTTGTACTTTCTCTAGTTTCTTGACGTGCTTTATCAAGTGCGGGTTCCAAACAGGTGCTGCATACTCCAGTATGGGCCTGACATACACGGTGTACAGTGTCTTGAACGATTCCTTACTAGGGTATCGGAATGCTGTTCTCAGGTTTGCCAGGCGCCCATATGCTGCAGCAGTTATCTGATTGATGTGTGCTTCCGGAGACATGCTCGGTGTTAAACTCACCCAAAGATCTTTCTCCTTGAGTGAGGTTTGCAGTCTTTGGCCACCTAGCCTATACTCTGTCTGTGGTCTTCTGTGCCCTTCCCCTACCTTCATGACTTTGCATTTGGCAGGATTAAATTCGAGAAGCCATTTGCTGGACCAGGTGTCCAGTCTGTCCAGGTCTCTTTGAAGTCCTGCCTGGTCCTCATCAGATTTAATTCTCCTCATTAACTTCACATCATCTGCAAACAGGGACACTTCTGAGTCTAACCCTTCCATCATGTCGTTCACATATACCAAAAATAGCACTGGTCCTAGGACCGACCCCTGTGGTACCCCGCTCGTCACAGGTGCCCACTGTGATACATCATTACGTACCATGACTCGTTGTTGCCTCCCTGTCAGGTATTCTCTGATCCATTGCAGTGCCCTTCCTGTTATATGCGCCTGTTGCTCTAGCTTCTGCACTAATCTCTTGTGAGGAACTGTGTCAAAGGCCTTCTTGCAGTCCAAGAAGATGCAATCAACCCACCCCTCTCTCTCGTGTCTTACTTCTGTTATTTTATCATAAAACTCCAGAAGGTTTGTGACACAGGATTTGCCTTCCATGAATCCGTGCTGGTTGGCATTTATACTCTTGTTCCGTTCTAGGTGCTCCACCACTCCCCTCCTGATAATCTTCTCCATAATTTTGCATACTATACACGTCAATGACACAGGTCTATAGTTTAGTGCCTCTTTTCTGTCTCCTTTTTTAAAAATGGGAACTACATTTGCCGTCTTCCATACCTCAGGTAGTTGCCCAGTTTCCAGGGACGTGTTGAAGATTGTGGTAAGTGGCACACACAACATATCTGCTCCCTCTCTAAGGACCCACGGGGAGATGTTGTCCAGTCCCATTGCCTTTGAGGTATCGATGTCCCTTAGCAGTTTCTTCACCTCCTCCTCCTCATCTGTATGTATGTCGTCCAGCACTTGTTGGTGTATTCCTTGCTGGTGTCCCCATCTGGTCTGTCCCTCCAGAGTCCTTCCTGTCTCTACTGTAAATACTTCCTCAAATCTCGTGTTGAGCTCCTCACATACCTCTTGATCGTTTCTTGTGAGTTCTCCACCTTCTTTCCTCAGCCTTATCACCTGGTCCTTGACTGTTGTCTTCCTCCTAATGTGGCTATACAGCAGTTTCGGGTCAGATTTGACTTTCGATGCTATGTCGTTTTCATACTGTCGCTGGGCCTCCCTCCTTATCTGTGCATACTCGTTTCTGGCTCTTCTACTAATCTCCTTGTTTTCCTGGGTCCTATGCCTCCTGTACCTTTTCCATTCTCTGTTACACTTAGTTTTTGCCTCCCTACTCCTTCGGGTAAACCAAAGACTCGTTTTGGTCTTCCTATTATTTCTGTTTCCCTTGGGAACAAAACTTTCCTCTGCCTCCTTGCACTTTGTTGCCACATATTCCATCATCTCGTTTACAGATTTTCCTACCATTTCTCTGTCCCACTTAACCTCCTGCAGGAAGTTTCTCATACCAGTGTAGTCCCCCCTTTTATAGTTTGGCCTGTCCCCTTCAGTTCCTGTTACCTTCTCCACTTGTAACTCTACTATATAATCAAAACTCAGAACCGCGTGATCGCTAGCTCCAAGGGGCCTCTCGTAAGTGATGTCCTCAATGCCTGAACTGCTCAGGGTGAACACAAGATCCAGTCTTGCTGGCTCATCCTCCCCTCTCTCTCTGGTTGTGTCCCTGACATGTTGATGCATGAGGTTTTCAAGTACCACATCCATCATCTTGGCACTCCATGTTTCGGGAGCGCCATGTGGCTCCAGGTTTTCCCAGTCGATCTCCCTGTGGTTCAAATCGCCCATTACCAGTAACTTTGCTCTGCTCGAGTGAGCTCTTCTCGCCACCTCAGCCAGTGTGTCCATGTGTGTGAATGTGTGTGTATGTGTGTGTGTGTACTCACCTAATTGTGGTTGCAGGGGTCGAGTGTGTGTGTGTGTGTGTGTGTGTGTGTGTGTGTGTGTGTGTGTGTGTGTGTGTGTGTGTGTGTGTGTGTGTGTGTGTGTGTGTCTGTGTGTGTGTGTGTGTGTGTGTGTGTGTGTGTGTGTGTATGTACTCACCTATTTGTACTCACCTATTTGTGGTTGCAGGGGTCGAGTAATAGCTCCTGGCCCCGCCTCTTCACCGGTTGCTACTAGGCCCTCTCTCTCCCCGCTCCATGAGCTTTATCAAACCTCGTCTTAAAACTGTGTATGGTTCCTGCCTCCACTACGTCATTTTCTAGGCTATTCCACTGCCTTACAACTCTATGACTGAAGAAATACTTCCTACTATCTCTCTGACTCATTTGTGTCTTCAACTTCCAATTGTGGCCTCTTGTTTCT
This sequence comes from Cherax quadricarinatus, assembly GCF_038502225.1. Taxonomy (NCBI): domain Eukaryota; kingdom Metazoa; phylum Arthropoda; class Malacostraca; order Decapoda; family Parastacidae; genus Cherax; species Cherax quadricarinatus. The sequence goes on from NC_091302.1 coordinate 18,754,966, forward strand.
GTGTCCCCTCCCTGGAACATCCTGTCTTTGTCCACCTTGTCTATTCCACGCAGTATTTTATATGTCGTTATCATGTCTCCCCTGACCCTCCTGTCCTCCAGTGTGGTCAGGCCGATTTCCCTTAATCTTTCTTCATAGGACATTCCCCTTAGCTCTGGAACTAACCTTGTCGCAAACCTTTGTACTTTCTCTAGTTTCTTGACGTGCTTTATCAAGTGCGGGTTCCAAACAGGTGCTGCATACTCCAGTATGGGCCTGACATACACGGTGTACAGTGTCTTGAATGATTCCTTACTAAGGTATCGGAATGCTGTTCTCAGGTTTGCCAGGCGCCCATATGCTGCAGCAGTTATCTGATTGATGTGTGCTTCCGGAGACATGCTCGGTGTTATACTCACCCCAAGATCTTTCTCCTTGAGTGAGGTTTGCAGTCTTTGGCCACCTAGCCTATACTCTGTCTGTGGTCTTCTGTGCCCCTCCCCCATCTTCATGACTTTGCATTTGGCAGGATTAAATTCGAGAAGCCATTTGCTGGACCAGGTGTCCAGTCTGTCCAGGTCTCTTTGAAGTCCTGCCTGGTCCTCATCAGATTTAATTCTCCTCATTAACTTCACATCATCTGCAAACAGGGACACTTCTGAGTCTAACCCTTCCGTCATGTCGTTCACATATACCAAAAATAGCACTGGTCCTAGGACCGACCCCTGTGGGACCCCGCTCGTCACAGGTGCCCACTGTGATACATCATTACGTACCATGACTCGTTGTTGCCTCCCTGTCAGGTATTCTCTGATCCATTGCAGTGCCCTTCCTGTTATATGCGCCTGATGCTCTAGCTTCTGCACTAATCTCTTGTGAGGAACTGTGTCAAAGGCCTTCTTGCAGTCCAAGAAGATGCAATCAACCCACCCCTCTCTCTCTTGTCTTACTTCTGTTATTTTATCATAAAACTCCAGAAGGTTTGTGACACAGGATTTGCCTTCCATGAATCCGTGCTGGTTGGCGTTTATACTCCTGTTCCGTTCCAGGTGCTCCACCACTCTCCTCCTGATAATCTTCTCCATAATTTTGCATACTATACACGTCAATGACACAGGTCTATAGTTTAGTGCCTCTTTTCTGTCTCCTTTTTTAAAAATGGGAACTACATTTGCCGTCTTCCATACCTCAGGTAGTTGCCCAGTTTCCAGGGATGTGTTGAAGATTGTGGTAAGTGGCACGCACAACATATCTGCTCCCTCTCTAAGGACCCACGGGGAGATGTTGTCCAGTCCCATTGCCTTTGAGGTATCGATGTCCCTTAGCAGTTTTCTTCACCTCCTCCTCATCTGTATGTATGTCGTCCAACACTTGTTGGTGTATTCCTTGCTGGTGTCCCCATCTGGTCTGTCCCCCCAGAGTCCTTCCTGTCTCTACTGTAAATACTTCCTTAAATCTCGTGTTGAGCTCCTCACATACCTCTTGATCGTTTCTTGTGAGTTCTCCACCTTCTTTCCTCAGCCTTATCAACTGGTCCTTGACTGTTGTCTTCCTCCTAATGTGGCTATACAGCAGTTTCGGGTCAGATTTGACTTTCGATGCTATGTCGTTTTCATACTGTCGCTGGGCCTCCCTCCTTATCTGTGCATACTCGTTTCTGGCTCTTCTACTAATCTCCTTGTTTTCCTGGGTCCTATGCCTCCTGTACCTTTTCCATTCTCTGTTGCACTTAGTTTTTGCCTCCCTACACCTTCGGGTAAACCAAGGACTCGTTTTGGTCTTCCTATTATTTCCGTTTCCCTTGGGAACAAAACTTTCCTCTGCCTCCTTGCACTTTGTTGCCACATATTCCATCATCTCGTTTACTGATTTTCCTACCATTTCTCTGTCCCCCTGAACCTCCTGCAGGAAGTTTCTCATACCTGTGTAGTCCCCCCTTTTATAGTTTGGCCTGTCCCCTTCAGTTCCTGTTACCTTCTCCACTTGTAACTCTACTATATAGTCGAAACTCAGAACCACATGATCGCTAGCTCCAAGGGGCCTCTCATAAGTGATGTCCTCAATGTCTGAACTGCTCAGGGTGAACACAAGATCCAGTCTTGCTGGCTCATCCTCCCCTCTCTCTCTGGTTGTGTCCCTGACATGTTGATGCATGAGGTTTTCAAGTACCACATCCATCATCTTGGCTCTCCATGTTTCGGGACCCCCATGTGGCTCCAGGTTTTCCCAGTCGATCTCCCTGTGGTTGAAATCGCCCATTACCAGTAACTTTGCTCTGCTCGAGTGAGCTCTTCTTGCCACCTCAGCCAGTGTGTCCACCATCACCCTGTTGTTTTCTTCGTACTCCTCTCTTGGCCTCCTGCAGTTCTGTGGTGGGTTATATATCACTCCAATGACTACTTTATGTTCTCCGGACTGAATTGTACCTACAATGTAGTCTCTTTCTCCAATCATGTCCATGCCTTCCATTTCCTCAAATCCCCATCGGTGTTTTATGAGCAGTGCAACCCCTCCTTCCCCTCTACTCCTTCTATCTTTCCTCAGGATCTGATATCCTGTTGGGAAGATTGTGTCTGTTATTGTCTCAGCGAGTTTTGTTTCTGTGACTGCTATGATGTCTGGGGATTTTTCACTGATTCTTTCATTCCACTCCTCATGTTTATTCATTATTCCATCCGCGTTTGTGTACCAAACCTTTAGTTTCTTTTCTATCATTGTGGTCATGCAAGAATATTGGGGTTGGGGGAGCGAGAGCCTTGGTGGGGGCCTATATGGGGCTGTGGTGTAGGTGGGGTTTGTGTTGATGGGGGTGGGGTCAGAATGCCCATAAGGGACAGCTGTTGGGGTGAGGTTTGTGATATGGGGATTGGTGGCAGAGGGAACAGTGAGTGGGTTGTAGTATAGGTTGCTCAGTTGCGTTGGGAATGTCGCGGGTGGAGTCTTTTGGTGGGAGATTCTGTGGGGTGTGTTTGCCCTTCCTCATGTGTCTGGGTCCTGCTCATTTTCATTGCTTCTCGTTCCTCCTTGTGTGTGTGTGTGTGTGTGTGTGTGTGTGTGTGTGTGTGTGTGTGTGTATGTGTGTGTATGTGTGTATGTGTGTATGTGTGTGTGTGTGTGTGTGTGTGTGTGTGTGTGTGCGTGTGTGTGTGTGTGTGTGTGTGTGTGTGTGTGTATGTGTGTGCGTGTCTGTGTGTATGTGTGCGTGCGAGTGTGAATTGTGTGCACTCACCTATTTGTGGTTGCAGGGGTCGATTCATAGCTCCTGGCCCCGCCTCTTCGCTGATTGCTACTAGGTCCTCTCTCTCCCTGCCCCATGAGCTTTGTCATACCTCGCCTTAAAACTATGTATGGTTCCCGCGTCCACTACGTCACTTTCTAGGCTATTCCACGGCCTGACAATTCTATGACTGAAGAAATACTTCCTAACATCCCTTTGATTCATCTGAGTCTTCAACTTCCAATTGTGACCCCTTGTTTCTGTGTCCCTTCTCTGGAACGTCACGTCTTTGTCCACCTTGTCTATTCCGCGCAGTATTATATATGTCGTTATCATGTCTTCCCTGACCCTCCTGTCCTCCAGTGTCGTCAGGCCGATTTCCCTCAACCTTTCTTCGTAGGACAATCCCCGTAGCTCTGGGACTAGTCTTGTTGCAAACCTTTGCACTTTCTCTAATTTCTTGACGTGCTTGGCTAGTTGTGGATTCCTAACAGGAACTGCATACTCCAGTATGGGCCTGACGTAAATGGTATAGAGAGTCTTGAACGAATCCTTACTGAGGTATCGGAACACTATCCGTTGGTTTGCCAGGCGCCCGTATGCTGCAGCAGTTATCTGATTGATGTGCGCATCAGGAGATATGCTCGGTGTTATACTCACCCCCATATCTTTTTCCTTGAGTGAGGTTTGCAGTCTTTGGCCATCTAAACTATATTGAGTCTGCGGTCTTCTTTGCCCTTCCCCAATCTTCATGACTTTGCATTTGGCAGGGTTAAACTCAAGGAGCCAGTTGCTGGACCAGGCTTGTTGCCTGTCAAGGTCTCTTTGTAGTCCTGCCTGATCCTCATCCGATTTGATTCTTCTCATTAACTTCACATCATCTGCAAACAAGGACACTTCTGAGTCTATCCATTCCGTTATGTCGTTCACATATACCAAGAACAGCACAGGTCCTAGGACTGACCCCTGTGGAACCCCGCTTGTCACAGGCGCCCACTCTGACACCTCGTCACGTACCATGACTCGTTGTTGCCTCCCTGTCAGGTATTCTCTGATCCATTGCAGTGCCTTTCCTGTTATGTGTGCCTGATCCTCTAGTTTTTGCAGTAACCTCTTGTGAGGAACTGTGTCGAAGGCCTTCTTGCAGTCCAAAAAAATGCAGTCGATCCACCACTCTCTCTCTTGTCTTACTTCTGTCACCTTGTCAAAAAACTCTAGTAGGTTTTTGACACAGGATTTTCTTTCCCTGAAACAGTGCTAGTTGTCAATTATACACTTGTGTCTTTCCAGGTGCTCCACCACTCTCCTCCTGATGATCTTCTCCATGACCTTGCATACTATACACGTTAGTGATACAGGTCTGTAGTTTAGTGCCTCATGTCTGTCTCCCTTTTTAAAAATTGGGACTACATTTTCCATCTTCCATACCTCAGGGAGTTGCCCAGTTCCAAATGATGTGTTGAAGATCTTTGTTAATGGCACACACAATATCTCTGCTCCCTCTTTAAGGACCCATGGAGAGATTTTGTCTGGTCTCACCGCCTTTGAGGTGTCAAGTTCGCATAGCAGCTTCTTCACCTCCTCCTTGGTTATATGTACCTCATCCAGCACTTGCTGGTGTACCCCCCTGTTCTGATTTCCTGGAGTCCTACTGGTTTCCATTGTAAATACTTCTTTAAATCTCGTGTTCAGCTCCTGACATACCTCTCGGTCGTTTCTTGTGAACTCCCCCCCAGTCTTGACTTTCGATGCTATGTCATTTTCATATTGTCGCTGAGCCTCCCTTCTTATCTGTGCATATTCGTTTCTGGCTCTTCGGCTAATCTCTTTATTTTCCTGAGTTCTCTGTCTTCTGTACCTTTTCCATTCTTTAGTACACCTAGTTGTTGCCTCCCTACACCTTTTGGTGAACCAAGGACTCGTTCTGTTATTCCCATTATTTCTGTTTCCCTTGGGAACAAACCTCTCCTCTGCCTCCTTGAATTTTGTTGTCACACAGTCCATCATTTCTTGTATTGGATTTCCTGTCAGTTCCCTCTCCCACTGAATGTCTTGAAGGAAGTTCCTCATGCCCGAATAGTTCCCCCTTTTGTAGTTTGGTTTTTCCCAACCTATTCCTGCTACTCTCCCCACTTGGAGCTCAACTATGTAGTCAAAGCACAGAACCACATGATCACTAGAACCCAGGGGCTTTTCATACATGATATCCTCGATGTCAGAACTACTCAAGGTGAACACAAATCCCAGTCTTGCTGGTTCATCCTCTCCTCTCTCTCGTAGTGTTTCTAACATGTTGATGCATGAGGTTTCCCTGTACCGCATCCATCATCTTTGCTCTCCATGTTTCGGGACCCCCATGGGGCTCCAGGTTTTCCCAGTCAATCTCCTTGTGATTGAAATCACCCATAACTAGTAACTTTGCTCCCCCCATGTGTGCTCTCCTGGCCACCTCGGCTAGTGTGTCGACCATTGCTCTGTTGCTCTCATCGTATTCTTCTCTTGGCCTCCTGCAGTTCTGTGGTGGGTTGTATATTACTGCAATTATCACCTTATGTCCCTCAGACTGGATTGTTCCTACTAAGTAGTCCCTTTCGCCTGTGCCATCCATTCCTTCCATTTTCTCAAAACCCCACTGCTTTTTAATGAGCAGTGCAACTTTTCGTCCCCCTCTCCTCGCTCTGTCTTTTCTGAGGATTTGATATCCGGATGGAAAGATTGAATCTGTTATTATTCTGGTGAGTTTTGTTTCTGTGAGTGTTATTATGTCTGAGGATGTCTCTTTGATTCTTTCATGCCACTCCTCATACTTGTTGGTTATTCCATCTGCATTTGTATATTGCACCTTCAACTTCTTTTCTAAGACTGTGGTCTGGGAGGTATATTGGGGTTGGGGAAGTGGGAGACCTGATGAAGAACTATGGGTGGTTGCTGTGGGGGTGGAGTTTGTAATGCAGTGAGTGGGGGCATTGGATGTGGCATGGGTGTTTTGATTTAGAGTGTTTGGTTGCACTGGGGTTGACCTGGTTGGGGGGCTTCTATAGGAAGTTGTGAGGGAGGCTGTATTTGATCTTCTTCCTGGGTCTGGGATCTCCTGTCTGTCTTCTCCATCCCCTCTCTTTCCTCCTTTCGCCTTTGTACAATCTCTCTCAGTTTCTGCCTTTCTTCTTGTGTTCTGTCGCGGTCGAGATACACCTTCCTGTATGCTGGCATGTCCCTTAATCGTGCTTTCTCCTGCAGGATCCTGTTCCGAGTCGATTCTGCCTTGAAGGTCACTTTCACTGGCCGGGTTCTTTTTTTTACAAACCCCCCTCTTCTCCGAAAAATTTCCAGCTGGGTCACGTCGTCTTCTCCTTTTGCTTTTATGATGCTTTCAATTGCTTTTTTTCCCCTTGTTTTCTTGCTTCGTATGTTTCCCCTTCAACTTCCTGGAGCCCATACACAAAGACTGACCTCACCCTTTCATTCTCCCACTGCATATCCCTGTTTATCCTCTCATTCAATTTGATTTCCTCCATTGCAGCTTTCCTTTCTTCAGTTTCATTAGCTAATGTACTTGGGCTCAGTGGCCTGTCATTTTCCCTTCTCGGCTTTCCCTGGGCTCTGCTGTGGTCTGTTAGGGCCTCCACATATAGCTTAGCTCTTTCATTTACTACAGTCTCCTATGATAGAGCTTCTACATGCAGTTTTGCTCCTTCTTTCCCTACACTCCCCTTATTTGTGACTGAGGTAGCAGTCTCTGATGTCAATCCCAAAATGTTCTTTAGTTCTTTAGGCTGTTTCAGAATTTTTAGTTCCTCTTCTAAACTCTGTATCCTAGCCTCTGCTGCTTTGTCTTGCATTTCCCACTTCCTGCTTTCCATATCTATCCTCTCTTCCATTCTCATGCTAAGTTCTCCTAGTTTCTTTTCCCATTCATGTTCCCTTTTCATGAGCTCTTCTGCCCAATCTTCCTTTGCAGCTTCCTCCTCCTGTCCCTTGATTTTTCTTCCTGCTCTCTGGCAACCCATTTTTGTTATATCCTGGTTGCCTCAGAGTGGGAAGCCTATGTAATTCTGTGTGTTAGGCTAGTAGTGTGTATGTCAAAGTGTGGGGGGGGAAGGTAGAGGAGGAACTGTGGCTAGGTGGGAGAGGAGTGCAGAGGGGGATTTAGGGGGGAATATAGGGAGTGGGAAGGAGTGAGAAGCAAGTGGGTGAGTGGGAGAGGGAGAGGGGAAGGAGGGAGAGATGGCAAGGGGGAGGGTGAAAGAGGGAGGGGTGGGATCAGGGGAAGGAGTGAGATGTCGGTGGGGAGGGGGGGAGTGTATGTGTGAGTCTGGATATGTGTGTGTGTGTGTGTGTGTGTGTGTGTGTGTGTGTGTGTGTGTGTGTGTGTGTGTGTGTGTGTGTGTGTGTGTGTGTGTGTGTGTGTGTGTTTGCATGTGTGTGTGTTATTATGTGTGGGTTTATTATATGTCTGAAAAGTAGGTGACTTGTGCTTGGAGTGTAATGTGGATTCTCAGTGGTTGCTTGTGACCACAACCTCTTGCGACCTGACCCCCACTCTCCTGGGGCTTGACCCACACCTGCTTACAATGTTGCCTATGCTTGACCTGCCACCTAGCTTATAGTTTTTTACTCGCCTTGTTCAATGAATTACCAATTGCTATTTCTTATTGAATACTTGAGTGCCTATTCTTTATTGTGCTATGAGAGACCATTCACAATCAGCTTGGCGGTTAATTGGAACCTGGAACAACCACTCATAGGTGGATACAGTACTTGCAGTGCAGCTGCAGCAGCCTGTAGATTGTCCAGCTCGATGTGACGTCCTGGCGTAGATCCACCTCAATTTCTTCTCGTTAATAATGTACCCTAAGCACTGTATTTCTCTCACTGGTCACACAATTGTTTCACTTTATTATCTTTCTTGGGTGACACTTGACAACGTCGCCTTACCACCCACACTAGCCTGCCCACTCTGACTGCGCCACCACGTTTTTACTTTCTAGATCACTTACAAAATTGTGGCTCTCCCCACACTTATGTGGCTCAGGCAGATTAAAAATCACTTCTAGGATTGTTCACTACCCTGACACGCTTTGCAACCCTTGCAGAACACTTGGGTTGCCCTCAAAAACACTTATATTCACGGAGCACGGAAGGCGTGACTCGCGCGCTTGGTGTCCGTACCGTGTGTGAGTGTTTGTGTGTGTGTGTGTGTGTGTGTGTGTGTGTGTGTGTGTGTGTGTGTGTGTGTGTGTGTGTGTGTGTGTGTGTGTGTGTGTGTGTGTGTGTGCGTGTGTCTGTGTGTGTGTGTGTGTATGTGTGTGTGTGTGTGTGTGTGTGTGTGTGTGTGTGTGTGTGTGTGTGTGTGTGTGTGTGTGTGTGTGTGTGTGTGTGTGTATACTCACCTAATCGTACTCGCCTAATTCGTCTAATTGCGGTTGCAGAGGTCGAGACTCAGCTCCTGGCCCCGCCTCTTCACATATCGTTACTAGGCCCTGTCTCTTCTCCATGAGCTTTGTCATACCTCGTCTTAAAGCTATGTACGGTTCCTGATTTTATCATATTACCCCTAATTCTTCTATCCTCCAGTGTCTTTAGATTCAATTCCTTTATCCATCTTTCGTTTTCATTCCTAATCCTGAGTGTTTTGAATGACGTGTTCGTGTCTCCACTAGCAGTCCTCTCTCTCTCTCTCTCTCTCTCTCTCTCTCTCTCTCTCTCTCTCTCTCTCTCTCTCTCTCTCTCTCTCTCTCTCTCTCTCTCTCTCTTGCTACTGTCGTAGGTGTCTCCTTGCATCTTATCCTCCTCAGCTTCGGTAAGAAAATCGCTACAAACCTTTCCTTTGAATCTGGTTAAGCATCTGGTGCTGAACCAGATGCTGAACCAGGAGTTGAACCAGGTGTTGAACCAGGAGCTGAACCAGGTGTTGAACCAGGTGTTGAACCAGGTACTGAAGCAGATGTTGAACAATTTGTTGAACCATGTGTTGAACCAGGTGTTGAACCAGATGTTGAACCAGGTGTTGAACCAGGTGTTGAAAGTTTGTTGGCGACTGAAGTAATGCCATTTGTATTTACTTCTGGTGATATGCTTGGAGCAGTGCATACTCTCGGCTCTTTTTTTTACGTTGTGTGCAGTATCTCACTTCCATACCACCACGGATCTTTCCTCTGCTTGTACGTTTTGTGCAACATTGCACGATGTATGCAGCATCTCTCCTGACAAATTGGACACATGTGCAACACTTCGTTATCTTTATTGTACAAACTCCTATTGTTCTTCACCATTCTCTTTTTGTATAGACTGATGAAGCCACTGTGTGGCGAAACGTTTCCTCAGTAGAGATACCCAGGTGTTGCACATATGTCTAATTTATCAACTAGTCGGACCTTTGCACCATTTATCCAGAATCAGCATCTTTCTTACCTACTCTCAGATCTTTCCTCTTCTTGTAAGATTTGTGCAGCTTTGTACGTTACGTTTAGCATTGTACATTGTGTGCAGCATTGTACGTTGTGCTTAGCATTATGCATTGTGTGCAGCATTGTACGTTGTGTGCAGCATTTCTCCTCCCAGATGATATGCTGTGCCAAGCATTGAAGGTTTAATTCTTATATTCAGTAATTTGTGTTTATAAGAAATTAACTTTAGTTCCACCTCCCCGGCCATGTTTTTAGTTAATTTTCAGGTCTTTTGCAGTTTCTGGGCCACCTCTCCAGCTGCAACCTTCGTTAACATCACATCACGGTCACCTCTCCAGCTGCAACCTTCGTTAACATCACATCACGGTCACCTCTCCAGCTGCAACCTTCGCTAACATCATATCACGGTCACCTCTCCAGCTGCAACCTTCGCTAACATCACATCACGGTCACCTCTCCAGCTGCAACCTTCGTTAACATCACATCACGGTCACCTTTCCAGTTGCAACCTCCGTTAACATCACATCACGGTCACCTCTCTGCAACTGCAACCTTCCAGCTGCTAACATCACATCACGGTCACTTCTTCAGCTGCACTTAACATTTCACCTTTCTAGCTGCAACCTTCGTTAACATCACATCACGGTCACCTTTCCAGCTGCAACGTTAACTTCGTTAACCTTCGTTAACATCACATCACGGTCACCTCTCCAGCTGCAACCTTACTTAACATCACATTACGTCGAAACTCTCATAGTAAAAACGTGCATTCATTACCTTCTGATTTCCACTCACTAATTGCTCTTCAGGGGTGTTCTTTGATGTTAGTGAAGGGATCTTGATCAAAGGAATTAGTGCTGCCTTTTCAGGTCATCGGATAAAACCTGATAACCTGTGTCCTAGGTGCCGCATGACCCTTACTGGTTTAATGCTTTCCCCAGAACAATATAATAATAGGCACTAATTATTTCTGGGTTCAGTGAATAATTTCCTTGTAATTATTGTAGCTAGTATAGCAGCCTCTTGTGTGTGTGTGTGTGTGTGTGTGTGTGTGTGTGTGTGTGTGTGTGTGTGTGTGTGTGTGTGTGTGTGTGTGTGTGTACTCACCTAATTGTACTCACCTAATTGTGGTTGCAGGGGTCGAGACTCAGCTCCTGGCCCCGCCTCTTCACTGATCGCTGTGTGCGTGTGTGTGTGTGTGTGTGTGTGTCTGTGTGTGTATGTGTGTGTGTGTGTGTGTGTGTGTGTGTGTGTGTATGTGCATGTGTGTGTCTGTGTGTGTGTGTGTGTGTATGTGTGTGGTACTTTTAGTGTTGAGTGTGTGTGTGTATGTGTATGTGTATGTGTATGTGTGTGTGTGTATGTGTGTGTGTGTGTATGTGTATGTGTATGTGCGTGTGTGTATTCATTCACCTATTATACTCAACTATTGGTACTTGTTGAGTCATAATTTCTGGTCCGACCTCTTATTCTTAAAGCTGTGTATCGAGTCTCTTTATGCCTCTTTTAATTATGAGATGTGTTAGGAACAAAGCAATGTTTGCAGCGAATTATTGCATTTTATATTATACATATATATATATATATATATATATATATATATATATATATATATATATATATATATATATATATATATATATATATATATATATATATATTAAAAAAGCTGCCTACTTACCAAGATTTTGTGATGAAACTCTTGTATAACCTACAGTACACTTCACATAATACAAACTTTCTTTACATATTTACTCTTAATTCAGCTTTTCACTCGAAACACAACCCATTTTTAAATTTCATTTTGTTTTCCTTCTTTATGGATCACATGCGTTCACGAGAGGTAAATTTACCCCGGGAGGCAGGAGAGACCTGCAGGAGCTGCAGCAGCACTAACACCAACACGGCCGACAAGCAACTGACTGCTCCCTCACCCGACCTCCACCAGTGTTGGGCCTGGCCACCCGACCACCACCAGTGCCGGGCCGGGCCACCCAACCACCACCAGTGCTGGCCCGGGCCACCAGATACACACACACTCTCAGCCTCACTTCACACTGTTTTGCCCAGACTGTCTTTTTTTTCAATATTACTGGGACACCTCACTGATTCTTTTGAGGCAGGAGTTGACATGCTTTCATGCAGGATTTTTCGTTTTTTTACTTTCACACAAATTGTTCCCTTTCAACGCCTATTCGGCAGTGTTTCGCGTGATATCATTTTGCGGTGAACAAGGGATCACTGCACTAAACGTTCACTAACACTATAACAGTGATAATAAAGGTTCAATGCACTGTAACAGTGATAATGAAGGGTTCATTGCACTGTAGCAGTGATGATTATGAAGGTTCAGTGCTCTGAAACAGTAATAATGAAGGTTCAGTGCACTATAACAGTGATAATGAAAATTCACTGCAATGTAAGTGATAATGAAGGGCTCATTGCACTTTAACAGTGAAAATAAAAATTCACAGCACTGAAACAGTGACAATGACGAAGGTTTAGTGCACTGTAAAAGTGATAGTGAAGGTTCAGTGTACTGCAACAGTGATGTTGAGTGTTCACTGCCCTGAAACAGTGATAGTGAAGGGTTTAGTGCATGTAAACGTGATCAAGAAGGGTGCAGTACATTGTAAGAGCAATAATGAAGGTTCAGAGCACTGAGACAGTGATAATAATGATGGTTCAGTGTACTGTAACAGTTATAATAGGTTTAGTGCACTGTAGCAGTGAAAGTGAAGGTTCAGCGCACTGTAACAGTGATAATGAAGGATCAATGCACTGTAACAGTGATAATGAAAGTTCAGTGCACTGTAACAGTGATAGTAAAGGTTCAATGCACTGTAACAGTGATAATGAAGGCTCAATGCACTGTAACAGTGATAATGAAAGTTCAGTGCACTGTAACAGTGATAGTGAAGGTTCAATGCACTGTAACAGTGATAGTGAAGGCTCAATGCACTGTAACAGTGATAATGAAAGTTCAGTGCACTGTAACAGTGATAGTAAAGGTTCAATGCACTGTAACAGTGATAATGAAGGTTCAATGCACTGTAACAGTGATAATGAAAGTTCAGTGCACTGTAACAGTGATAGTAAAGGTTCAATGCACTGTAACAGTGATAATGAAGGTTCAATGCGCTGTAACAGTGATAGTGAAGATTCAGTGCACTGTAACAGTGATAGTGAAGGTTCAGTGCACTGTAACAGTGATAATGAAGGTTCAATGCGCTGTAACAGTGATAGTGAAGATTCAGTGCACTGTAACAGTGATAGTGAAGGTTCAGTGCACTGTAACAGTGATATTGAAGGTTCAGTGCACTGTAACAGTGATAGTGAAGGTTCAGTTCACTGTAACAGTGATGGTAAAGGTTCAGTGCACTGTAACAATGATAATGAACGTTAAGTGCACTGTAACAGTGATAGTGAAGGTTCAATGCACTGGAACAGCGATAATGAAGGTTCAATGCACTGTAACAGTGATAATGAAAGTTCAGTGCACTGTAACAGTGATAGTGAAGGTTCAATGCACTGTAGCAGTGATAATGAAGGTTCAATGCACTGTAACAGTGATAATCAAAGTTCAGTGCACTGTAACAGTGATAGTGAAGGTTCAGTGCACTGTAACAGTGATAATAAAGGTCCAGTGCACTCTAACTAATAATGAAGGTTCAATGCACTGTAACAGTGATAGTGAAGGTTCAATGCACTGTAACAGTTATAGTGAAAGTTCAGTGCAATGTAACAATAATAATGAAGGTTCAGTGCACTGTAACAGTGATATTGAAGGTTCAGTGCACTGTAACAGTGATATTGAAGGTTCAGTGCGCTGTAACAGTGATAGTGAAGGTTCAATGCACTGTAGCAGTGATAGTGAAGGTTCAGTGTACTGCAACAGTGATAGTGAAGGTCCAGTGCACTGTAACAGTGATAATGAAGGTTCAGTGCACTGTAACAGTCATAATGAAGGTTCATTGTACTGTAACAGTGATAGTGATGGTTCAGTGTACTGTAACAGTGATAGCGAAGGTCCAGTGCACTGTAACAGTGATAACGAAAGTTCAGTGCACTGTAACAGTGATAATGCAGGTTCATTGTACTGTAACAGTGATAGTGAAGGTTCAGTGCACTGTAACAGTGATAGTGAAGGTTCAGTGCACTGTAACAGTGATAGTGAAGGTTCAGTGCACTGTAGCAGTGATAATGAAGGTTCAGTGCACTGTAACAGTGATAGTGAAGGTTCAGTGTACTGTAACAGTGATAGTGAAGGTCCAGTGCACTGTAACAGTGATAGTGAAGGTTCAGTGCACTGTAACAGTGATACTGGAGGTACAGTGCACTGTAACAGTGATGCTGAAGGTTCAGTGCACTGTAACAGTGATACTGGAGGTACAGTGCACTGTAACAGTGATGCTGAAGGTTCAGTGCACTGTAACAGTGATAGTGAAGGTTAATTTTAGATATGATTTACTGTTCTTCAATACTTGTGATAGTGAACTCTGGTTATTTATATGTATTAGCTCACATACTCCTCCTTTTCTTCTCCTCCTCGTCATCTCTTTTCAGTTTCTCTCTTCTCCTTAACTTTTCTTCCTTTTCCATCTTCTCCATTTTTTCTTCCTAATCCTCTTCCTTGTTTTTATTCTTATTCTCAACTCTTCTTCTCTCCTCTTTTGCTTTCAGTATTTTGGTCCATTTTTTTCCAAATTCCTACATTTGTATTCCAATGTTTAAAACACAAAAACAAGACAGCACCATACAAGGACAGCACCATACAAGGACAGCACCATACAAGGACAGCACCATACAAGGACAGCACCATACAAGGACAGCACCATACAAGGACAGCACCATACAAGGACAGCACCATACAAGGACAGCACCATACAAGGACAGCACCATACAAGGACAGCACCATACAAGGACAGCACCATACAAAGACAGCACCATACAAGGACAGCACCATACAAAGACAGCACCATACAAGGACAGCACCATACAAGGACAGCACCATACAAGGACAGCACCATACAAGGACAGCACCATACAAAGACAGCACCATACAAGGACAGCACCATACAAAGACAGCACCATACAAGGACAGCACCATACAAAGACAGCACCATACAAGGACAGCACCATACAAAGACAGTACCATACAAGGACAGCACCATACAAAGAAAGCACCATACAAAGACAGCACCAAACAAAGACAGCACCATACAAAGAGAGCGCCATACAAGGACAGCACCATACAAGGACAACACCATACAAAGACAGCACCATACAAGGACAGCACCATACAAAGACAGCACCATACAAAGACAACACCATGCAAAGAGAACGCCATACAAAGACAGCACCATACAAGGACAGCACCATACAAGGACAGCACCATACAAAGACAGCACCATACAAGGACAGCACCATACAAAGACAGCACCATACAAAGACAGTACCATACAAAGAGAGCGCCATACAAAGACAGCACCATACAAGGACAGCACCATACAAAGACAGCACCATACAAGGACAGCACCATACAAAGACAGCACCATACAAAGACAGCACCATACAAGGACAGCACCATACAAAGACAGCACCATACAAAGACAGCACCATACAAGGACAGCACCATACAATGACAGCACCATACAACGACAGCGCCATACAAAGACAGCACCATACAAGGACAGCACCATACAAGGACATCACCATACAAAGACAGCACCATACAAAGACAGCACCATACAATGACAGCACCATACAAGGACAGCACCATACAAAGACAGCACCATACAAATACAGCACCAAACAAAGACAGCACCATACAAGGACAGCACCATACAAAGACAGCACCATACAAGGACAGCACCATACAAAGACAGCACCATACAAGGACAGCACCATACAAAGACAGCAACATACAAAGACAGCACCATACAAAGGCAGCACCATACAAAGACAGCACCATACAAAGACAGCACCATACAAAGGCAGCACCATACAAAGACAGCACCATACAAAGGCAGCACCATACAAAGGCAGCACCATACAAAGACAGCACCATACAAAGACAGCACCATACAAAGGCAGCACCATAAAAAGACAGCACCATACAAAGGCAGCACCATACAAGGAGAGCACCATACAAGGAGAGAACCATACAAAGACAGCACCATACAAAGATAGCACCATACAAGGACAGCGCCATACAAAGACAGCACCATACAAAGACAGCACCATACAAGGACAGTGCCGTACAAAGACAGCACCATACAAAGACAGCACTATACAAAGACAGCACCAAACAAAGACAGCACCATAAAAAAACAGCACCATACAAAGACAGCACCAAACAAAGACAGCACAATGCATAAAGACATGATCATACAATGAATACACTATACATAGACAACACCATACAAAGACAGCACCATACAAGGACAGCACCATACAAAGACAGCACCATACAAAGACAGCACCATACAAGGACAGTGCCGTACAAAGACAGCACCATACAAAGACAGCACTATACAAAGACAGCACCAAACAAAGACAGCACCATAAAAATACAGCACCATACAAAGAGAGCACCATACAATGACTACACTATAAAACAGCACCAAACAAAGAGGGCACCATACAAAGACATGACCATACAAAGAGGGCACCATACAAAGCACCATACATGACCATACAGACATGACCATACAATGACTACACTATACATAGACAGAACCATACAAAGACAGCATCATACAAAGACAGCATCATACAAAGACAGCATCATACAAAGACATGATCATACAAGGACTACACTATACATAGACAGCACCATACATAGACAGCACCATGCAAAGACAGCACCATACAAAGACAGCACAATACAAAGACAGCACCATACAAAGACAGCACAATACAAAGACAGCACCACACAAAGACAGCACAATACAAAGACAGCACCATACAAAGACAGCACCATAAAAAGACAGCACCATACAAAGACAGCACCATGCAAAGAAAGTTCCATACAAAGACAGCACCATACAAAGGCAGCACCATACAAAGACAGCACCATACAAAGACAGCATCATACAAAGAGCGCACCATACAAAGACAGCACCATACAAACACAGCACCATACAAACACAGCACCAAACAAAGACAGCACCATACAAGGACATGACCATACAATGACTACACTATACATAGACAGAACCATACAAAGACAGCATCATACAAAGACAGCATCATACAAAGACAGCATCATACAAAGACATGATCATACAATGACTACACTATACATAGACAGCACCATACATAGACAGCACCATGCAAAGACAGCACCATACAAAGACAGCACCATACAAAGACAGCACCAAACAAAGACAGCACCATACAAAGATATGGCCATATAATGACTACACTATACATAGACAGCACCATACATAGACAGCACCATACATAGACAGCACCGTACAAAGACAGCACCATGCAAAGACAGCGCCACATAAAGACAGCACCATACAAAGACACCCCAGTACAACGACAGCACCATACAAAGACATTACCATACAAAGACAGCACCATACAAAGACATTACCATACAAAGACATGACCATACAAAGACATGACCATACAATGACATGACCATACAAAGACAGAACCATACAAAGACAGCACCATACAAAGACAGCACCATACATAGACAGCACGTACAAAGACAGCACAATACATAGACAACACCATACATAGACATCACAATACAAAGACAGCACCATACAAAGACAGCACACTATATAAAGACAGCACCATACAAAGACAGCACCATACAAAGACAGCACCATACAAAGACAGCACCATACAAAGACAGCACCATACAAAGACAGCACCATACAAAGACAGCACCATACATGGACAGCACCATACAAAGACAGCACCATACATAGACAACACCATACATAGACATCGCCATACAAAGATAGCACCATACAAAGACAGCACCACATAAAGACAGCACCATACAAAGACAGCACTATACATAGACAGCACCATACAAAGACAGCAACATACAAAGACAGCAACAAACAAAGACAGCACCATACAAAGACAGCATCAGACAATGACTACAAAGGCAGCACACATGCACATAGACAGCACCATAGAAAGACAGCACCACACAAAGACAGCACCATAAAAAGACAGCACCACACAAAGACAGAACCATTCAAAGACAGCACCATACAAAGACAGCACAATACAAAGACAGCACCATACAAAGACAGCACCATACAAAGACAGCACCACACAAAGACAGCACAATACAAAGACAGCACCATACAAAGACAGCACCATACAAAGACAGCACCATACAAAGACAGCACCATGCAAAGAAAGTTACATACAAAGACAGCACCATACAAAGGCAGCACCATACAAAGACAGCACCATACAAAGGCGGCATCATACAAAGAGCGCACCATACAAAGACAGCACCATACAAACACAGCACCATACAAACACAGCACCAAACAAAGACAGCACCATACAAGGACATGACCATACAATGACTACACTATACATAGACAGAACCATACAAAGACAGCATCATACAAAGACAGCATCATACAAAGACAGCATCATACAAAGACATGATCATACAAGGACTACACTATACATAGACAGCACCATACATAGACAGCACCATGCAAAGACAGCACCATACAAAGACAGCACCATACAAAGACATGGCCATATAATGACTACACTGTACATAGACAGCACCATACATAGACAGCACCATACATAGACAGCACCGTACAAAGACAGCACCATGCAAAGACAGAGCCACATAAAGACAGCACCATACAAAGACACCCCAGTACAACGACAGCACCATACAAAGACAGCACCATACAAAGACAGCACCATACAAAGACATTACCATACAAAGACATGACCATACAAAGACATGACCATACAATGACATGACCATACAAAGACAGAACCATACAAAGACAGCACCATACAAAGACAGCACCATACATAGACAGCACGTACAAAGACAGCACCATACATAGACAACACCATACATAGACATCACAATACAAAGACAGCACCATACAAAGACAGCACCATACAAAAACAGCACTATATAAAGACAGCA
>NC_091302.1:18773837-18846337 GCF_038502225.1 Cherax quadricarinatus
ATGAGTAGTAATGCAGATATATGGTGATTCATAGTTTTATTTAGGAGTGACCTTTTTTTGAAAGCTGTGAGAAATAAGGAATTTCCTCATTGCTTTTAAACAAAAGTTCATCGATTTATGACACACATGTTTTATTTGGAAAAAAAGTAAAAAAGTTATAACCATAATTTACAGTTATGTGCACTATGTACAGAGATTGAATAGTAAGTGAACCACACGACAGTGACAGAATGGCAAAAGTAAAAGCCAGAGACAGAGCACCGTACTCAGCCAGCAGGTAGGCATGTCTGGCAAATGCTGACTGCCAGTGAACCGCACTGCCTCAGCATTTGGCGGGCTCGTCTGTGACTGGTCAATGAACCAAGGTACTGATTTAACAACGGGTACCCTAATAATCGTTAAATCCTTAGCACCCGGGTCGCTGGGTGGGAGACAGCCTATATGGGAGTGTGACATATGCTGAATAAATTGTAATGTACTCTTTGCATGCCACAATAAGCATAATTTGATTCATGACACTCAGCATGGATTCACGAGGGAATGTTCCTACATCACTAGTTTATTAACTTTCTTCAGTAGACCTTTTGAGGCCGTTGATCACGATAAAGAATTTTATATTGTTTATATGGTTTTTAGTAAGGTCTTTGAGAGTACCGCACCAGAGATTGTTAAAGAGAGTCGCAGCTCATGGCACTAGAGGAAAAGTACTGAGAGTGAATGAGGACAGACTTTTTGAAATATGAGGCAAAGGTCGAAGGGCCAGAGCTGGAAGCTAATGACACACGTGAACCAGACGGCCGTAATTAAAATACTTTTTCAGTTTCATGCTGAAATGAGCTACATGGAGAAGTGGTAGAAGCAGACTCTATACATATTTTGTTGAGCAGGCAAGATAGAGCACAGGAAGCCAGAAACCAGTAATGATGAAGACCCTGGTTCAAGAGGCATGGACAGGAGCTACGACCTGACCTCCCTCTAACACATTTCTGTGAGTACTGCTTGGTGAGGGTGCGTGTGCGTACACACACACACACACACACACACACACACACATACACACACACACACACACACGCACACACACACACACACACACACACACACACACACACACACGCACACACACACACACACACACACACACACACACACACACACACACACACACACACACACACACACACACACACACACACACACACACACACACACACACAAACACACACTCACAAGAAGAAGTAAAACATAAGTGGTAAGTGTTAGTAGGTTCTGTCACAGGTCAACACACACTTCTTAGTTACGTGTAGTGAGTAACTCGCTTATTGTGCCTCTCCACTCCTCTCTTTAATGTAATATTGGAAAAACAATCACACTCCACCTCTTTTCATTTTTTTCTTTCACTTCTCTTCATATCATTTTTTTAAAGTCAATAGAATGTTTGAAACATTCTCATCCAGTATTTATTTCTGCCCTCAACATTCTTACCATTTTCCGCTCTTCATTCACCTAAGATTTTTACATCCATCTTAAATTTATAAGAACATTTAATCTCGAGAAATTTCCTTAAATTTCAGTTTCTGTTCTTGCCCAAAGATATTTCGTGTCTCAAAATCGCCTGCGAATTTTTTCCTCATCTCAGTTTTCCCCTGTTGATGGTGTGTGGAAACGGTGTCACATCGTCGTGAACACAGCAAACACAGCTGTCCACACACTCGGTTCCTGCAGTTACCAGTACAATGTGACACAAAACAATTTGATGATGTTGTCTCAAGCTTATGATGATTGTGCCTAAAGATATTCTTCTTTACCATATATATATATATATATATATATATATATATATATATATATATATATATATATATATATATATATATATATATATATATATATATATATATATATATATATATATATATGCAAGGAATTCGCAAGAGCAGGCGAAATATACACAAACACTGATCTCTGGCTGAAGGAGACTCGAACCTACGAACCTTGGAACAAGGCACCCAATGCTTTACCAATCTACCCACACTGGACCAATACCTTGGAGTCCAGCTTGCGCTAGATTTTGATCCAAGACCGCCACACACACACACACGTGTGTATGTGTGTGTGTGCGTGTGTACAAAACAATCGTAAACAGACGATCTTAGTAATGCAAGAGAAACCACGTGGGGTGAAAATCTTTAGCACAAGCACTTTCACACTTATCAGTGCGTCATCAGGAGCTGTGCAATGTTGCAAAGGCAACAAGAGAAGTAGGGTAAGTTTTCAGAGTATGGTTGTGTGGAGGCACCTGCCAGTCTCTGTCTGAGAGAGGCAAGCGGGATGCCAACCACACACCGGTCTTCCCAGCACCCCACACCGTATGGGGTCGGGTAGAGTAGGCCTCACAGTTTGCAGATAGCATGAGGAAAAATACTAGAAGATAGTTAATAGCCAGCCCTAAACTTGTAACCGCTGGGAACACGTCAAGTGGCGTAAAAAGTTACATTACAATAGTTGTGGAAAATACTGTATATATTTTCCGTAAATACGGTAATTTATAGGTAAATAGATGGCGTATATTGCATTTAATAAAAATTATATCATTGAAAATGGGAAACTGAGCCTGTGCCTGTACAGAAGAGCAGTCGCCATTTTTGTTTGAATTTGGATTAGAAACGTTGGTGTAATGGGGAGAATTTTTCGTGCTCTAGATGATAAAATTGGGCTGATACCTCTCAAATAGGAGACGAAATTGTTGGTTGTGCATTACTGCATAACTTGAGATATCAGGCGACAGGACAGGACAACTCCAGGAACCTCAGATAAGCTGTCTAATTTATGTTTAAATTCTGGCCAGTAAATTTTTCATAAATGTAGGCAAAAGTAGGGGGTCCTGTACATGACACATTAATCTCCAGTCAAATTGGTGAGTGTTATTAAGATATTCTATTTCTGTTATATATATATATATATATATATATATATATATATATATATATATATATATATATATATATATATATATATATATATATATATATATATATATATATATATATATATATATATTATATATATATATATATTTATATATATATATATATATATATATATATATATATATATATATATATATATATATATATATATATATATATATATATATATATATATATATATATATATATATATATATATATTTATATATATATATTTATATATATATATACATATATATATATATATATATATATATATATATATATATATAAATATATATATATACATATATATAAATATGTATATATATAATCCTTTTTTAATTTTAATATACAGTCCACAAATTTATATATTTACCAGTATTCCTGGTGATACATATTTCATTTGTAAGTAATAGGTCCAGAGCAACTTGTGGATATGACAGTGGTAGGTATCGAAGGGGGACATTTTTTGCGACCTAGGTGTCCCAAATTCCTACTTGTCTAACTGATAAATAGTAATTATCTTTGTTATTTACTGGTATGTACATTGTTAGTTACATCCAGATAAATGTAATATTCCACAATAGTTGATCATTACATACCTTCATTTACAACCTTCTAACTAATGAAATAGCGGGGAAAATCCCTCATTTGCCAACTCTTGTCGCGGAACCTTCCAGAATATTCAGAAAATACTCTGTGTCACTCAATATGCCTGAGTGAATTCTCCTATTCAGGTTTTCTTTCTTGTAATAACTAGGCTATTCTTAATTTTAATGCCATTCCTATCATTAGTATCAACTATCACCACCTAATATCATTATTATTGTATAGCAGCACAATACCTAAAGCACCTGTTGCATTACTGAACCTGTATGTAGCAGCAGCTGTGTGAGTTATACCGACGGCAGACCTAACATATTAAAATATCGATGTTGGCGACGGACTTAACAAGGTGTCATGTATTATGTCGACGTACACGACTGTGGTCAAACATAATCGAAAGATCATGAAACCCCCTGGCATAAGGAGCAATCCTGGGCTTTTGTATAACATTGTTGTTTAAGGCTGTGCACAATTGACTCCACTAAATGACTGTCAAGTTTGTACAGCTTATAATTTGAGTTATATGCGGCATTCCTATCATGTTTTCAGAGGAAGGACTCTGTTGTGTATACTTGCATCTTTCGAGAGGTGATAAATTCAATATTGTTGTTATTTTAGATAAAGCTGAATACTTAGGTAAACTGAACCATTTATTGAGTGATAATGAAACTTATGAACTACTTGTTAGGAACCCCACTGATCAGGTCAATAGGCATTTCAATAAACGTTTTAAAACGCTATTGAAGGGAAATGATGAACTAATTAAACACTTGTCAGTGAGGTCAGCAACTCCACCATATCTTTATGGGTTGATCAAGACTCAACCAGGAAACCATGTGCATCCTATTATAAGTTCAGTAGGATCAGCAGCATATAACTTATCTAAATGGTTGGTTAAACATTTAACTCCCATGGTTGGTAGGATCTCGGTGTCGCATATTAAAAATAATGTTAACCTTACTGAAAGGCTTCAGAAATTAAATGCTTCACAAGACTTTACCCTGGTGAGTTTTGATGCCAGAGCCCTGTTTACCAGAGTCCCTCTCCCTGTCTTGCTTACGTACCTTGAAGAGGAACTAGAAAACTTCTCCTTGCCCTACCCCACGAATATAATTATTGAACTGATTAAACTTTGTGTTATAGATTGCAAGTTTGTGTTTGAAGGCAAGTACTGTGCTCAGAAGAAGGGTATGACAATGGGAAATCCCCTCAACCCCTTACTCAGCAACCTGTATATGGAATTCTATGAGACTAGACTACTTAAAAATATTCTCCCAAATAATGCTAGGTGGTTCAGATACATAGATGATATACTTTGCCTTTGGCCTAGAAATCACACCATTGATGAGTTCCTACCTAGACTTAATGGTCCGGTACCTTCTATTAAGTTCACAGACGTTTTAATCCATCGCATCGACAGAAGATTCAAATTTACAGATGACAGGAAGACCACCAGTGTGTCGTTATACATTAACTATTATTCCAGTTATGAATCAAGGGTTAAAAGGAGTGTTTTTCCTTACAATGTTCCTGAGAGCTTTTCGTATCTTAGAAGATGAAATCAACAAGATATTTAACATAGCCACAAAATTGAGATATCCCAGGGATTTTGTTGAGAAAGCCCTACTATCAGCTATGAAGACTTTCTACAGGACTGAACCTAAGGAAACGCCTGACAGGAAAAATGTATTGGTCTTGCCATACAATGACAATTTGGTCTGTCTGTGGGAGGCACTAAAAAAACTCTGACTTTCAAAAACACTGGGACAGTGAAACAGAGATTGATTAAAAACACACCACCTAATAGTATGGGTGGTGTCTACAAGGTCCCATGCAACCTTTGCTCACTCTCGTACATTGGTCAGACAGGTAAACCTCTGGAGACTAGATTATCCTAACACCAGTACTCAGTCAGGACAGGCCAAGTGTCGAATGCTATCTTTAGCCATGTCAGCTCTTGCAGTCACCCACCAGGGTGGGCTGCTGTGCAGATAATAGTACCCAACAGTTCCATCATGGAAAGAAACATAATTGAGTCCTCCCACCTGAAACATGATAGGAATGCGTACATAACTCAAATTATGGGCTGTACAAACTTGATAGTTGTTTAGTGGAGTCTATTGTGCACAGCCTTCAATAACAATGTTATGCAAAAGTGCAGGATTGCTCCTTATGCCAGGGAGTTTCGTGATGTTTCAGTTATGTTCGACCAGAGTCCGCAAACTGAACATAATGGCATGCCCTTCGTGAACGTCAATATAATATATAACATCTTGTTAAGTCCGTTGTGAACATCGATATTTAATATGTTAGGTCTGCCGTGACTTGTTATAACCCACTCAGCTACTGCTGCATACAGGTATCGTAATACTACAGGTGCTCTAGGTGGTGTGCTGCAATACAGACTGCAACCTGAGCGATATAACATCAGCAGTAAGGAAGTAGTCATGGGGGTTCATTTAGGTATGGGTGAGCATGTGTGATCATGCTAGGAAACCCCAAAAGAAATGCAGAGTGACCTGTTGAGATCTTAACCCGTCTAGGTACAGCAGTACAAGGTACACATAGTTGATTGCAACATGGTGATTGTAACTAGTTAGTGATTTATTGAATTGGGTTGTTAGTAATAGTACAATGATAATAATAATAATATTAACAGATAATAGTGGATAATAATGATATTAATGGTGTTTAAAAAATCAGGAATTGCCTAGTTATTATAAAAAAGAAAAGCCTGAATAGGAGAATTCACACAGACATATTAATTGACATTGAGAGTATTTCCTGAATATTCTGGAATGTTCTGCGTCACCGGTTGGTAAAATGAGGGATTTATTCCCTATGTTTCATTAGTTAGAAGGTTGTCTCCTTCTCCTGTTGTTGCCTTTGCAACATTGCGCAGCTCCAGATTACGCACTGATAAAGCTAAAGATTTCCACTCCCCGTGGCTTCTCTTTCATATATATATATATATATACATATATATATATATATATATATATATATATATATATATATATATATATATATATATATATATATATATATATATATATATATATATATATATATATATATATATATATATATATATATATATATATATATATATATATATATATATATATATATATATATATATATATATATATATATAATATATATACATATATATATATATATATATATATATATATATATATATATATATATATATATAAATATACATATATATATTTATATATATATATATATATATATATATATATATATATATATATATATATATATATATATATATATATAAAATGTAGGGAGGTACCACTTCTAGAACTGTCGTAGGGACCCTCATCCTCAGAGAAAAGAATAAACTTGCTTCAGGGAAAACTTAAGGTTCTCCCTGAAGCTGTTTGAGAATTTTCTCCTACCACCCGCTATATTTCAAGTATGTTTTATTTAAAGACAAAATACATTGACCAAACATTCACAAAAATACAACAGAAAGTAAAACAACATAGGTAACTCAGAGCTACATCTCGAATACTTCGTCCAGCTCCCCTGCGGTGGGCCGCGTGCCCAGAATGCTGCAGGCATTTCCTCTCTGGATAGCAACACTGAGTCTCTGAAACAGGAAGCTGGTCGCCCTGTGGTCCTTGGTTTCTATGATGAGCTTTTCACTTAGCTCTTTGAGGAACTTTAGAGCACACTTGCCCCATGCTCCAAGGGTCTCCGACCCTATTGGAATGAAGTTATAGCAAGGGGAAAGGTCTTCATATTTTCGGATCTTCTGGGTCTCCCTGTGGCTGGCAGCTCCACCTCCTTCCACTACAGAGTATGGCAAGTAGGTGTCTGCCAATGTGGCAGCACAGGTAGAGTCCCAGGCAATCTGCTTTCCATCCTTCCAGGGTAGCATAGTGGCTCCATCAGGACGTTTTTGATTTCCATCAGACCTCTGTACTTGGGGTTCCCGTTGAGCTGGGCAACGGGCTGTGGCGAGGCTTCTTTTTATTATATCATTGACCTCCTCATGTCTGGCATACTTCCCTTCTGCTGTGTGACACACGAGACCATGAAGTATATATATACATATATATATATATATATATATATATATATATATATATATATATATATATATATATATATATATATATATATATATATATATATATATATATATATATATACATATATATACATATATATATATATATATATATATATATATATATATATATATATATATATATATATATATATATATATATATATATATATATATATATATATATATATATATATATATATATATATTATATATATATATATATGTCGTGCCGAATATGCAAAACTGGTTAAATAACAAGAACTCATTTAAAATTTAGTCCTTTCTAAAATTTTATCTTATACGTTTAAAGATTTATCTTTTTCATTAATGTTAATGAAAAAAATTTTTAATTTTGCACCAAAGGAATCTTAGAAAACTTACTTAACCTTATTATAACAAGAACAATTTAGTTTAGCCTAACCCAACTAAATATATTTTAGATTTGTTTACAATAATTTAATACTAAACAAACACATTGAAATATATTTTTTTCATTAGGTTCAGAATGATTTTGGCGAAATTATTGCATACACAAATTTTCACTTGTACTATATAGCAAGATGAACGTTGCTATTTAAGCAAAGATAGCAAATTCTGCCTATTCGGCAAGACATATATATATGTATATATATATATATATATATATATATATATATATATATATATATATATATATATATATATATATATATATATATATATATATATATATATATATATTTATATATATATATATATATATATATATATATATATATATATATATATATATATATATATATATATATATATATATATATGTAAATATATATATGTAAAGGTAGTAGGTTGGTAAACAGCAACCACCCAGGGAGGTACTACTGTCCTGCCAAGTGAATGTACAACGAAAGCTTGTAATTGTTTTACATGATGATAGGATTGCTGGTGTCTTTTTCCTGTCTCATAAACATGCAAGATTTCAGGTACATCTTGTTACTTCTACTTACACTTAGGTCACACTACACATACGTGTACAAGCATATATATACACACACCCCTCTGGGTTTTCTTCTATTTTCTTTCTAGTTCTTGTTCTTGTTTAATTCCTCTTATCTCCATGGGAAAGTGGAACAGAATTCTTCCTCCGTAAGCCATGCGTGTCGTAAGAGGCGACTACAATGCCGGGAGCAAGGGGCAGGTAACCCCTTCTCCTGTACAAGTTACTAAATTTAAAAAGAGAAACTTTTGTTTTTCTTTTAGGGCAACCCTGTCTCGGTGGGATACGGCCGGTTTGTTGAATATATATATGTCGTGCCGAATAGGCAGAACTTGCGATCTTGGCTTAAATAGCAAAGCGCATCTTGCCATATAGTGCAAGTGAAAATTTGTGTATGCAGTAATTTCGCCAAAATCATTCTGAACCTAACGAAAAAAATATATTTCACTGTGTTTGTTTAGTATTAAATTATTGTAAACAAATCTAAAATATATTTAGTTGGGTTAGGTTATAATAAATTGCGCTTGTTACAATAAGATTAGGTAAGTTTTCTAAGTTCCTCTTGGTGCAAAATTATAAATTTTTACATCAACATTAATGAAAAAAATATATCTTTAAACGCATAAGAGAAAATTTTAGAAAGGACTTAATTTTAAATGAGTTCTTGCTAGTTTACCAGTTTTATATATTCGGCACGACATATATATATATATATATATATATATATATATATATATATATATATATATATATATATATATATATATATATATATATATATATATATATATATATATATATATATATATATATATATATATATATATATATATATATATATATATATATATATATATATATATATATATATATATATATATATATATATATATATACGTGTGTGTGTGTGTGTGTGCAAAACAACCGCTGTGACAGAATATAGAAGTTCCAAGCGCTTTCGTGACTACTAACATTATCAAAGAACAATGAAAGTAAAGCATCAAAGGAAGGTATATAACGAGGTAGCCCACACCTCACTATCAGATCCCACAACAACGAAACACCTGACGCGACACAGTAGGCCCGCCGGCCGAACTAGACAGGTCCTTCATACAACCCATTAACAAACTATTCTACCCAAGAAATAAGAAATTTAAAAAATTATTATTTGTCCACTGTATTATTAAATTCTTCCCAAATTCTATTAATTATAAATGGATCTAATTTATATAAACCAAAGGAAATATTCATATTATTGTCAAAACTGCTTTTTATGAAGCAAGATTCAATTATATTCCTGTCGACCGTGGACTTGCTTGAACCTACTTTCTCAACTTTTTGAAAATCAATTGGATGGTTAAAATCTCTTGCATGAATAAATAGAGTATTGGAATCTTGTCCAGTTCTAATGCTATGTTTATGTTGTTTTAATCTTAGTTCGAGATTTTTACCAGTTTGACCATAATAAACTTTATCGCAAATTTTACAAGAAATCTTATAGAAATAAATGGACACAAGTGCAACTAATGTGACATTTTATTGTGGCAACGTTTCGCTCTCCAGGAGCTTTGTCAAGCTTGACAAAGCTCCTGGAGAGCGAAACGTTGCCACAATAAAATATCACATTAGTTGCACTTTATATATTGTCGGTAATTCTACCAACATTATTACATTAGAATCTTATAGACACATCCATCAGCATTTTGGGGGGAATTCTTTATCAAAAGTTTTTTTACTGTATCAAGAAGAGAAGGCATATCAACCAAGTTTTCATGGTAAGGGAGAACCAACATATTTTTAGTTGAACAAGGCTGGTTGCCCCTTTTTGGATTGTAAAAAGTATTTCTAGCAACTTTAAAAGATTTATCAATTACATTTCTTTGGTATTTCAAATCATTACCTATTTCATAAATTTTGGATATTTCCTCATCTATGAACGCTGGACTACAAATTCGTAAAGCTCTCAAAAACATTGATGAGAAAACAGACAGTTTAACTCTATCTTGATGGGAAGGATAATAGTGGACATATGAACAGTTATTTGTAGGTTTTCTGTAAATTTTAAATTTGAATTAATTATTACCCTTAATAATTAAAGCATCTAGAAAAGGCAATAAGTTATTTTCTTTAAATTCAACAGTAAAATTTATAGAATGGGCTAAGCTATTTAATTTTCCAAGGAAATGGTGTATATCTATATTTTTGGGCATAAGACACAAAATATCATCAACATATCCGAACCATTTAGCTCTATTAGGGAGGATTGTGTTAAGCAACCTTGTTTCAAAAATTCCATGTATAGTTTACTAAGAACAGGTGAAAGAGGATTTCCCATTGCCATACCAAACTTCTGAGTGTAAAACTTATCAATAAATACAATTTTTGCATCAACAATGCAAAGTTTAATAAGTTTAATGATAGTAGGAACTGGCAATGGTAAATCATAATCAACGAGTTCTTCAGATAAGAAACTTAATAAATCATCAACAGGAACTTTCGTAAACAGGGAAGTAACATCAAAATTAACCATGTTAAAATCATTTAAGTCAGTCAAGGAGCTTAATTTATCAACTAAATCTATGTTGTTTTTAACATTAAAGTTAGAAATTTTGCCAACAATAGGGCTCAAAATATCAACAAGCCATTTGGATAATTTATATGAAACTGATCCTGTGGAGCTAATAATTGGTCTGACTGGATTCCCTGGTTTGTGTGTTTTTATTAGTCCATACATGTAAGGTAAAGATGGATTAGTTGAAGTAAATTGTTTGACTAATTCATCTTTGCCTTTCAGTAGAAGATTTATTGTTTAATTGAAATTGCTGTTAACGGTTTCTAGGGGAATTTTTCTAAGTTTAGAAAAGGTTTCAGTATCATCTAAGAGATTATTCATTTTTTCTTGGTAATCACTTTCTTTCATAATTACTATTGCATTTATTTTGTCTGCTTTAGTAAGGTGCAAATTTTTATTGTTATTAAGTGTATCATAAGACTTAAAGAATCTTTGAGGGCAATTGGGAATGTTTTGTTTTAATATAGAGCTATATACCATTCCCTTACTAATATTAATTTCATCAGTGGATAAATCAGAAAATTTTTCGAAGTTACAAAAGGCTTTTGCAATTTCAACATTATTAAGTTTTTTTGAGGTTGCAAAGCTTAGGCCAAAACCTAGAGCAGCAGTTGTATCTTTGTCTAAAATTTCATCTGATAAGTTGATTACAAAATTATTATTAGCATGCTTTGTCCAATCACTATTTTCAATGAAAATGTCTAATTTTCTTTGTAGTTTGTTTTTGAGTTCATTACAAATTCTTCTGAGTTTATTATAGCAATGATCCAACGTACTGTGTTTCCATTCGGATTGAATAGCCTGATTAAAAGAGTATTTTTTGTTTCTCAATCTTTTGAATGCTTCCTTCTCTTGTATTTTAGTTATTTCAATATGTTTCTGAAGAATAATTCTCATAAAATCATCAAAAGGACGATCTCTCATGTCGAGGAGTCTATTGGGTAAAGGAGACTTGGGCAGAACTTGTTCATTTAAACAATTTTTAAAAAAATTAAGTCGAATTTTTAACTTGTGGGACTTGATCAGTGCAGAAGAAAACTGGGAAACAAAAGATGTATGATTAGGAAAGCTTATCGAGAACATTCTGAAGAGTCGTGTGGTATCCATTAATGCAATAAGATCACAGTAAACAGGTGATTTCAGAATATACACAACAACCACTGTGAAAGAATAGAGAAGTTATAAGCGCTTTCATGACTACTCACATTATCAAGGAACAATGAAAGTAAAGCATCAAAGGAAGGTATATAAAGAGGTAGCCCACACCTCACTATCAGATCCCACAACAACGAAACACCTGACGCGAGACAGCAGGCCCACCGGCCGAACTAGACAGGTCCTTCATATAACCCACCAACAAACTATTCTACCCAAGAAATAAGAAATTTAAAAAAATATTATTTGTCCAATGTATTATTAAATTCTTCCCAAATTCTATTAATTATAAATGGATCTAATTTATATAATCCAAAGGAAATATTCATATTATTGTCAAAACTGCTTTTTATAAAACAAGATTTAATTATATTCCTGTCGACCATGGACTTGCTTGATACTACTTTCTCAACTTTTTGAAAATCTATTGGATAGTTAAAATCTCTTACATGAATAAATAGAATCTTGTCCAGTTCTAATGCTATATTTATGTTGTTTTAATCTTAGTTCGAGATTTTTACCAGTTTGACTGTAATAAACTTTATCACAAGGAAGTAAACAAGGAACTAACATCAAAACTAACCATGTTAAAATCATTTATACTGTCTGTTTTCTCATCAATGTTTCTGAGAGCTTTACGAATTTGTAGTCAAGAGTTCATAGATGAGGAAATATCCAAAATTTATGAAATAGGTAATGATTTGAAATACCCAAGAAATGTAATTGACAAATCTTTTAAAGTTGGCTAGAAATACTATTTGCAATCCAAAAAGGGACAACCAGCCTTATTCAACTAAAAATATGTTGGTTCTCCCTTACCATGAAAACTTGGCTGATATGCCTTCTCTTCTAAAGACTTTTAATATTAAAGTTGTATTCAAAAATCTTGATACAGTAAAAAAAACTTTTGATAAAGAATTCCCCCCAAAATGCTGATGGATGTGTCTATAAGATTCCTTGTAAAATTTGCGATAAAGTTTATTACGGTCAAACTGGTAAAAATCTCGAACTAAGATTAAAACAACATAAATATAGCATTAGAACTGGACAAGATTCCAATGCTCTATTTATTCATGTAAGAAATTTTAACCATCCAATTGATTTTCAAAAAGTTGAGAAAGTAGTATCAAGCAAGTCCATGGTTGACAGGAATATAATTGAATCTTGTTTCATGAAAAGCAGTTTTGACAATAATATGAATATTTCCTTTGGTTTATATAAATTAGATCCATTTATAATTAATAGAATTTGGGAAGAATTTAATAATACATTGGACAAATAATAATTTTTTAAATTTCTTATTTCTTGGGTAGAATAGTTTGTTGGTGGGTTGTATGAAGGACCTGTCTAGTTCGGCCGGTGGGCCTGCTGTCTCGCGTCAGGTGTTTCGTTGTTGTGGGATCTGATAGTGAGGTGTGGGCTACATCTTTATATACCTTCCTTTGATGCTTTACTTTCATTGTTCCTTGTTATTGTGAGTAGTCACAAAAGCGCTTGGAACTTCTCTATTCTTTCACAGTGGTTGTTTTGCATATTTTGAAATCACCTGTTTACTGTGATCTCATTGCATATATATATATATATATATATATATATATATATATATATATATATATATATATATATATATATATATGTATATATGTATGTATATATATATATATATGTATATATGTATGTACATATATATATGTATATATGTATGTATATATATATATATATGTATATATATATATATGTATATATGTATGTATATATATATATATATATATATATATATATATATATATGTATGTATAAATGTATATATATATATATATATATATATATATATATATATATATATATATATGTATATATATATATATATATATATATATAAATATATATATATATATATATATATATATATATATATATATATATATATATATATATATATATATATAAATATATATATATACATATATATAAATATGTATATATATAATCCTTTTTAATTTTTAATATACAGTCCACAAATTTATATATTTACCAGTATTCCTGGTGATACATATTTCATTTGTAGTAATAGGTCCAGAGCAACTTGTGGATATGACAGTGGTAGGTATCGAAGGGGACACATTTTTGACCTAGGTGTCCCAAATTCCTACTTGTCTAACTGATAAATAGTAATTATCTTTGTTATTTACTGGTATGTACATTGTTAGTTACATCCAGATAAATGTAATATTCCACAATAGTTGATCATTACATACCTTCATTTACAACCTTCTAACTAATGAAATAGCAGGGAAAATCCCTCATTTGCCAACTCTTGTCATGGAACCTTCCAGAATATTCAGAAAATACTCTGTGTCACTAATATGCCTGAGTGAATTCTCCTATTCAGGTTTTCTTTCTTGTAATAACTAGGCTATTCTTAATTTTAATGCCATTCCTATCATTAGTATCAACTATCACCACCTAATATCATTATTATTGTATAGCACACAATACCTAAAGCACCTGTTGCATTACTGAACCTGTATGTAGCAGCAGCTGTGTGAGTTACACCGACGGCAGACCTAACATATTAAAATATCGATGTTGGCGACGGACTTAACAAGGTGTCATGTATTATGTCGACGTACACGACTGTGGTCAAACATAATCGAAAGATCATGAAACCCCCTGGCATAAGGAGCAATCCTGGGCTTTTGTATAACATTGTTGTTTAAGGCTGTGCACAATTGACTCCACTAAATGACTGTCAAGTTTGTACAGCTTATAATTTGAGTTATATGCGGCATTCCTATCATGTTTTCAGAGGAAGGACTCTGTTGTGTATAGTTATCTTTGCGGCAACCAACCCCGGTAGGTGACTGCAAAAGCTAACATGGTTCAAGATCGCATTCGACATATGGTCTGTCCTGATTGATTACTGGTGTTGGGATAATCTGGTTTCCAGAGCAAAATCTTTCTGCATGTTAGAAAAACATTGTGACCTGACGCCCGATACATTTAATATATGTAAAGGGATAGTCCCCAATTGCCCATTTAGACTCACTCAAGCAAACCAGGATCTCAGTAGCGATCAGTCCTTGCATCTCTCGAGAGGTGATAAATCCGATACTGCTGTTTTTTTTAGATGAAGCTGAATACTTAGGTAAAATGAACCATCTATTAAGTTATAATGAAACTTACGAACCGCTTGTTGAGAACCCCAGTGACCAGGTCAATAGCGATTTCAATAAACGTCTAAAAACGTTATTGAAGGGAAATGATGAACTGATTAAACACTTGTCAGCGAGGTCCGCAACTCTACGGCAACTTTATGGGTTGATCAAGACTCATAAACCAGGAGCCTAGTGCATTGTATTATAAGCTCAGTAGGCTCACGCATATACCTTATCTAAATGGTTGATTAAACTTTTAACTCCCATGGTTGGTAGGATCTCGGAGGCGCATATTAACGCAATGTTGACCTTACTGAGAGGCTCCAGAAATTAAATGTTTCACACGACTTTACCCCGGTGAGTTTTAATGTCACTGCCCTATCTTGCTTACGTACCTTGAAGAGGAACTAGAAAACTTCTCCTTGCCCTACCCCACGAATATAATTACTGAACTGATTGAACTGCGTCGTAGGTTACAAGTTTGTGTTTGAAGTGAAGTACTATGCTCAGAAGCAAGGTATGGCTATGGGAAATCTCCTCAGCCCCTTACTCAGCAACCTGTATATGGAATTTTATGAGACTAGACTACTTAAAGATATTCTCCCAAATAATGCTAGGTGGTTCACATACGTTGATGATGTACTTTGCCTCTGGCCTAGAGATCACAATATTGATGAGTTCCTACCTAGACTTAATGGTCTGGTTACCTTCTATTGTTCACAGTAGAGCAGAAAATAGATGTTTTAATCCATCGCATCGACAGAAGTTTCAAATTTACTATCTACAGAAAGCCAATGTGTCATCATACATTCATTATTATTCCAATCATGAATCTAGGGTTAAAAGGAGTGTTTTCTTTACAATGTTCCTTGGAGCCTTGCGGATCTGCAGTCCGGAGTATTTAGACGATGATATCAACAAGATATTTTACATATAAAACTAAGATATCCCAGGGATTTCTTCGAAGGAAGGCTCTACTGTCAGCTAGGAGAATTTTCTACAGGATTGAACCTTATGGAAATGCCTGACAGGAAAAATGTATTGGTCTTGCCATACAATGACTATTTTGTCTGCCTGAGAGAGGCATTAAACAAACAATATAAATCTGATTTTCAAAACATTGCGACAGTGAAATGGAGACTGGTTAAAAACACACCACCTAATATCCCAACACCAGTACTCAGTCAGGACAGGCCAGGTGTCAGAATGCGATCTTTAAGCATGCCAGCTCTTGCAATCACCCACGAGGATGGGCTGCCGCCCAGATAATTGTACCCAACAGTTCCATCATGGAAAAAGAAACAATAGAGTCTTGAAACATTATAGGAATGCTGTGCATTACTCAAATTATGGGCTGTAAAAACTCGATAATTATTTAGTGGAGTCAATTGTGCACAGCCTTAAATAACATTGTTATACAAAAGCGCAGGATTGCTCCTTATGCCGGGGAGTTCGTGATGTTTCGGTTGTTTGACTCGAGTCTGCAAACTGACACGCCCATCGCACCCATCGTGTACGTCGATATAATATGTGACACCTTGGTAAGTCCGTCGCAAATGTCGATATTTTAATATGGTAGGTCTGCCAACAGTATAACTCAATTGCTGCTGCTACAGGTATCATAATCAACAGGTGCTCTAAGTAGTGTGCTGCAATACAGGATGCAACCTGAGCGATATAACATCTGTAGTAAGGAAGTAAGGTATGATGGGTTCATTTAGGAATGGGGGGCACATATGTGATCATCCTAAGATAGCCCAAAAGTAAATGGAGTGACCTGTTGAAGTCCTAACCTGTCTAGGTACAGTGGTAAAAGGTATACATGGGTGGTTGCAACATGTTGATTGTAACTAGTTTAGTAGTTTAATGAATCATGTTGTAGGCAATATTATAATGGTAATGATAATAATGAAATTAAGGGGTGATAGTTGATATTAATGATAGGAATGACATTAAAATTAAGAATAGCCTATTTATTATAAGAAAGAAAACCTGAATAGGAGAATTCACACAAGCATATTGAGTGACACAGAGTATTTCCTGAATATTCTGGAAGGTTCCGCGAAATCGGTTGACAAATGAGGGATTTTTCCCTCTATTTCATTAGTTAGAAGGTTGTAAATGAAGGTTTGTAATGATCCACTATTTTTTACGTCACATGACGTGTTCCCAGCGGTTACAAGCTTAGGGCTGGCTATTAACTATCTTCTAGTATTTTTCCTCATGATATCTGCAAACTGTTAGGCCTAATGCGGGGAGGCCTAATGGGTGTGGGGGGACCAGGTGTGAGGTTGGCATCCCGCCTTCCTCTCAGACAGAGACTGGCCAGGTGCCTCCACACAACCATACTCAGAAAACTTACCCTCCTTCTCCTGTTGTTGCCTTTGCAACATTGCGCAACTCAGATTACGCACTGATAAGTGTGAAAGTACTTAAGCTAAAGATTTCCACTCCCCATGAAAGCTCTTTCATACATATATATATATATATATATATATATATATATATATATATATATATATATATATATATATATATATATATATATATATATATATATATATATATATATATATATATATACATATATATATATATATATATATATATATATATATATATATATATATATATATATATATATATATATATATTATATATATATACATACATATATATATATATATACATATATATATATATATATCTATATATATATATATATATATATATATATATATATATATATATATATATATATATATATATATATATATATATATATATATATTATATATATATATATATATATATATATATATATATATATATATATATATATATATATATATATATATATATATATATTATATATATATATATATATATATATATATATATATATATATATATAATATATATATATATATATATATATATATATATATATATATATATATATATATATATATATAAATATACATATATATATTTATATATATATATATATATATATATATATATATATATATATATATATATATATATATATATATATATATATATATATATATATATATATATATATATATATATAAAATGTAGGGAGGTACCACTTCTAGAACTGTCGTAGGGACCCTCATCCTCAGAGAAAAGAATAAACTTGCTTCAGGGAAAACTTAAGGTTCTCCCTGAAGCTGTTTGAGAATTTTCTCCTACCACCCGCTATATTTCAAGTATGTTTTATTTAAAGACAAAATACATTGACCAAACATTCACAAAAATACAACAGAAAGTAAAACAACATAGGTAACTCAGAGCTACATCTCGAATACTTCGTCCAGCTCCCCTCCGGTGGGCCGCGTGCCCAGAATGCTGCAGGCATTTCCTCTCTGGATCGCAACACTGAGTCTCTGAAACAGGAAGCTGGTCGCCCTGTGGTCCTTGGTTTCTATGATGAGCTTTTCACTTAGCTCTTTGAGGAACTTTAGAGCACACTTGCCCCATGCTCCAAGGGTCTCCGACCCTATTGGAATGAAGTTATAGCAAGGGGAAAGGTCTTCATATTTTCGGATCTTCTGGGTCTCCCTGTGGCTGGCAGCTCCACCTCCTTCCACTACAGAGTATGGCAAGTAGGTGTCTGCCAATGTGGCAGCACAGGTAGAGTCCCAGGCAATCTGCTTTCCATCCTTCCAGGGTAGCATAGTGGCTCCATCAGGACGTTTTTGACTTCCATCAGACCTCTGTACTTGGGGTTCCCGTTGAGCTGGGCAACGGGCTGTGGCGAGGCTTCTTTTTATTATATCATTGACCTCCTCATGTCTGGCATACTTCCCTTCTGCTGTGTGACACACGAGACCATGAAGTATATATATACATATATATATATATATATATATATATATATATATATATATATATATATATATATATATATATATAAAACATATATATACATATATATACATATATATATATATATATATATATATATATATATATATATATATATATATATATATATATATATATATATATATATATATATATATATATATATATATATATATATATATTATATATATATATATGTCGTGCCGAATATGCAAAACTGGTTAAATAACAAGAACTCATTTAAAATTTAGTCCTTTCTAAAATTTTATCTTATACGTTTAAAGATTTATCTTTTTCATTAATGTTAATGAAAAAAATTTTTAATTTTGCACCAAAGGAATCTTAGAAAACTTACTTAACCTTATTATAACAAGAACAATTTAGTTTAGCCTAACCCAACTAAATATATTTTAGATTTCTTTACAATAATTTAATACTAAACAAACACATTGAAATATATTTTTTTCATTAGGTTCAGAATGATTTTGGCGAAATTATTGCATACACAAATTTTCACTTGTGCTATATAGCAAGATGAACGTTGCTATTTAAGCAAAGATAGCAAATTCTGCCTATTCGGCAAGACATATATATATGTATATATATATATATATATATATATATATATATATATATATATATATATATATATATATATATATATATTTATATATATATATATATATATATATATATATATATAAATATATATATATATATATATATATATATATATATGTAAATATATATATGTAAAGGTAGTAGGTTGGTAAACAGCAACCACCCAGGGAGGTACTACTGTCCTGCCAAGTGAATGTACAACGAAAGTTTGTAATTGTTTTACATGATGATAGGATTGCTGGTGTCTTTTTCCTGTCTCATAAACATGCAAGATTTCAGGTACATTTTGTTACTTCTACTTACACTTAGGTCACACTACACATACGTGTACAAGCATATATATACACACACCCCTCTGGGTTTTCTTCTATTTTCTTTCTAGTTCTTGTTCTTGTTTAATTCCTCTTATCTCCATGGGAAAGTGGAACAGAATTCTTCCTCCGTAAGCCATGCGTGTCGTAAGAGGCGACTACAATGCCGGGAGCAAGGGGCAGGTAACCCCTTCTCCTGTACAAGTTACTAAATTTAAAAAGAGAAACTTTTGTTTTTCTTTTAGGGCAACCCTGTCTCGGTGGGATACGGCCGGTTTGTTGAATATATATATGTCGTGCCGAATAGGCAGAACTTGCGATCTTGGCTTAAATAGCAAAGCGCATCTTGCCATATAGTGCAAGTGAAAATTTGTGTATGCAGTAATGTCGCCAAAATCATTCTGAACCTAACGAAAAAAATATATTTCACTGTGTTTGTTTAGTATTAAATTATTGTAAACAAATCTAAAATATATTTAGTTGGGTTAGGTTATAATAAATTGCGCTTGTTACAATAAGATTAGGTAAGTTTTCTAAGTTCCTCTTGGTGCAAAATTATAAATTTTTACATCAACATTAATGAAAAAAATATATCTTTAAACGCATAAGAGAAAATTTTAGAAAGGACTTAATTTTAAATGAGTTCTTGCTAGTTTACCAGTTTTATATATTCGGCACGACATATATATATATATATATATATATATATATATATATATATATATATATATATAGGGGCTAGTAACCCCTTCTCCTGTATATATTACTAAATATGAAAGGAGAAACTTTTGTTTTTCCTTTTGGGCCACCCCGCCTCGGTGGGATACGGCCGGTGTGTTGAAAGAAAGATATATATATATATATATATAAATATATATATATATATATATATATATATATATATATATATATATATATATATATATATATATATATATATATATATATATATATATATATATATATATACGTGTGTGTGTGTGTGTGTGTGTGCAAAACAACCGCTGTGAAAGAATATAGAAGTTCCAAGCGCTTTCGTGACTACTCACATTATCAAAGAACAATGAAAGTAAAGCATCAAAGGAAGGTATATAACGAGGTAGCCCACACCTCACTATCAGATCCCACAACAACGAAACACCTGACGCGACACAGTAGGCCCGCCGGCCGAACTAGACAGGTCCTTCATACAACCCATTAACAAACTATTCTACCCAAGAAATAAGAAATTTAAAAAATTATTATTTGTCCACTGTATTATTAAATTCTTCCCAAATTCTATTAATTATAAATGGATCTAATTTATATAAACCAAAGGAAATATTCATATTATTGTCAAAACTGCTTTTTATGAAGCAAGATTCAATTATATTCCTGTCGACCGTGGACTTGCTTGAACCTACTTTCTCAACTTTTTGAAAATCAATTGGATGGTTAAAATCTCTTGCATGAATAAATAGAGTATTGGAATCTTGTCCAGTTCTAATGCTATGTTTATGTTGTTTTAATCTTAGTTCGAGATTTTTACCAGTTTGACCATAATAAACTTTATCGCAAATTTTACAAGAAATCTTATAGAAATAAATGGACACAAGTGCAACTAATGTGACATTTTATTGTGGCAACGTTTCGCTCTCCAGGAGCTTTGTCAAGCTTGACAAAGCTCCTGGAGAGCGAAACGTTGCCACAATAAAATATCACATTAGTTGCACTTTATATATTGTCGGTAATTCTACCAACATTATTACATTAGAATCTTATAGACACATCCATCAGCATTTTGGGGGGAATTCTTTATCAAAAGTTTTTTTACTGTATCAAGAAGAGAAGGCATATCAACCAAGTTTTCATGGTAAGGGAGAACCAACATATTTTTAGTTGAACAAGGCTGGTTGCCCCTTTTTGGATTGTAAAAAGTATTTCTAGCAACTTTAAAAGATTTATCAATTACATTTCTTTGGTATTTCAAATCATTACCTATTTCATAAATTTTGGATATTTCCTCATCTATGAACGCTGGACTACAAATTCGTAAAGCTCTCAAAAACATTGATGAGAAAACAGACAGTTTAACTCTATCTTGATGGGAAGGATAATAGTGGACATATGAACAGTTATTTGTAGGTTTTCTGTAAATTTTAAATTTGAATTAATTATTACCCTTAATAATTAAAGCATCTAGAAAAGGCAATAAGTTATTTTCTTTAAATTCAACAGTAAAATTTATAGAATGGGCTAAGCTATTTAATTTTCCAAGGAAATGGTGTATATCTATATTTTTGGGCATAAGACACAAAATATCATCAACATATCTGAACCATTTAGCTCTATTAGGGAGGATTGTGTTAAGCAACCTTGTTTCAAAAAATTCCATGTATAGTTTACTAAGAACAGGTGAAAGAGGATTTCCCATTGCCATACCAAACTTCTGAGTGTAAAACTTATCAATAAATACAATTTTTGCAACAACAATGCAAAGTTTAATAAGTTTAATGATAGTAGGAACTGGCAATGGTAAATCATAATCAACGAGTTCTTCAGATAAGAAACTTAATAAATCATCAACAGGAACTTTCGTAAACAGGGAAGTAACATCAAAACTAACCTTGTTAAAATCATTTAAGTCAGTCAAGGAGCTTAATTTATCAACTAAATCTATGTTGTTTTTAACATTAAAGTTAGAAATTTTGCCAACAATAGGGCTCAAAATATCAACAAGCCATTTGGATAATTTATATGAAACTGATCCTGTGGAGCTAATAATTGGTCTGACTGGATTCCCTGGTTTGTGTGTTTTTATTAGTCCATACATGTAAGGTAAAGATGGATTAGTTGAAGTAAATTGTTTGACTAATTCATCTTTGCCTTTCAGTAGAAGATTTATTGTTTAATTGAAATTGCTGTTAACGGTTTCTAGGGGAATTTTTCTAAGTTTAGAATAGGTTTCAGTATCATCTAAGAGATTATTCATTTTTTCTTGGTAATCACTTTCTTTCATAATTACTATTGCATTTATTTTGTCTGCTTTAGTAAGGTGCAAATTTTTATTGTTATTAAGTGTATCATAAGACTTAAAGAATCTTTGAGGGCAATTGGGAATGTTTTGTTTTAATATAGAGCTATATACCATTCCCTTACTAATATTAATTTCATCAGTGGATAAATCAGAAAATTTTTCGAAGTTACAAAAGGCTTTTGCAATTTCAACATTATTAAGTTTTTTTGAGGTTGCAAAGCTTAGGCCAAAACATAGAGCAGCAGTTGTATCTTTGTCTAAAATTTCATCTGATAAGTTGATTACAAAATTATTATTAGCATGCTTTGTCCAATCACTATTTTCAATGAAAATGTCTAATTTTCTTTGTAGTTTGTTTTTGAGTTCATTACAAATTCTTCTGAGTTTATTATAGCAATGATCCAACGTACTGTGTTTCCATTCGGATTGAATAGCCTGATTAAAAGAGTATTTTTTGTTTCTCAATCTTTTGAATGCTTCCTTCTCTTGTATTTTAGTTATTTCAATATGTTTCTGAAGAATAATTCTCATAAAATCATCAAAAGGACGATCTCTCATGTCGAGGAGTCTATTGGGTAAAGGAGACTTGGGCAGAACTTGTTCATTTAAACAATTTTTAAAAAAATTAAGTCGAATTTTTAACTTGTGGGACTTGATCAGTGCAGAAGAAAACTGGGAAACAAAAGATGTATGATTAGGAAAGCTTATCGAGAACATTCTGAAGAGTCGTGTGGTATCCATTAATGCAATAAGATCACAGTAAACAGGTGATTTCAGAATATACACAACAACCACTGTGAAAGAATAGAGAAGTTATAAGCGCTTTCATGACTACTCACATTATCAAGGAACAATGAAAGTAAAGCATCAAAGGAAGGTATATAAAGAGGTAGCCCACACCTCACTATCAGATCCCACAACAACGAAACACCTGACGCGAGACAGCAGGCCCACCGGCCGAACTAGACAGGTCCTTCATATAACCCACCAACAAACTATTCTACCCAAGAAATAAGAAATTTAAAAAAATATTATTTGTCCAATGTATTATTAAATTCTTCCCAAATTCTATTAATTATAAATGGATCTAATTTATATAATCCAAAGGAAATATTCATATTATTGTCAAAACTGCTTTTTATAAAACAAGATTCAATTATATTCCTGTCGACCATGGACTTGCTTGATACTACTTTCTCAACTTTTTGAAAATCTATTGGATAGTTAAAATCTCTTACATGAATAAATAGAATCTTGTCCAGTTCTAATGCTATATTTATGTTGTTTTAATCTTAGTTCGAGATTTTTACCAGTTTGACTGTAATAAACTTTATCACAAGGAAGTAAACAAGGAACTAACATCAAAACTAACCATGTTAAAATCATTTATACTGTCTGTTTTCTCATCAATGTTTCTGAGAGCTTTACGAATTTGTAGTCAAGAGTTCATAGATGAGGAAATATCCAAAATTTATGAAATAGGTAATGATTTGAAATACCCAAGAAATGTAATTGACAAATCTTTTAAAGTTGGCTAGAAATACTATTTCCAATCCAAAAAGGGACAACCAGCCTTATTCAACTAAAAATATGTTGGTTCTCCCTTACCATGAAAACTTGGCTGATATGCCTTCTCTTCTAAAGACTTTTAATATTAAAGTTGTATTCAAAAATCTTGATACAGTAAAAAAAACTTTTGATAAAGAATTCCCCCCAAAATGCTGATGGATGTGTCTATAAGATTCCTTGTAAAATTTGCGATAAAGTTTATTACGGTCAAACTGGTAAAAATCTCGAACTAAGATTAAAACAACATAAATATAGCATTAGAACTGGACAAGATTCCAATGCTCTATTTATTCATGTAAGAAATTTTAACCATCCAATTGATTTTCAAAAAGTTGAGAAAGTAGTATCAAGCAAGTCCATGGTTGACAGGAATATAATTGAATCTTGTTTCATGAAAAGCAGTTTTGACAATAATATGAATATTTCCTTTGGTTTATATAAATTAGATCCATTTATAATTAATAGAATTTGGGAAGAATTTAATAATACATTGGACAAATAATAATTTTTTAAATTTCTTATTTCTTGGGTAGAATAGTTTGTTGGTGGGTTGTATGAAGGACCTGTCTAGTTCGGCCGGTCGGCCTGCTGTCTCGCGTCAGGTGTTTCGTTGTTGTGGGATCTGATAGTGAGGTGTGGGCTACATCTTTATATACCTTCCTTTGATGCTTTACTTTCATTGTTCCTTGTTATTGTGAGTAGTCACAAAAGCGCTTGGAACTTCTCTATTCTTTCACAGTGGTTGTTTTGCATATTTTGAAATCACCTGTTTACTGTGATCTCATTGCATATATATATATATATATATATATATATATATATATATATATATATATATATATATATATATATATATATATATATATATATATATATATATATATATATATATATATATATATATATATATATATATATATATATATATATATATATATATATATATATATATATATATATATATATATATATATATATATATATATATATTTATCAGTCACGTAGATAACCGTTATACCTTAAAAACCTACTATTATTCTTTTACGTA
Organism: Cherax quadricarinatus; assembly: GCF_038502225.1. Taxonomy (NCBI): domain Eukaryota; kingdom Metazoa; phylum Arthropoda; class Malacostraca; order Decapoda; family Parastacidae; genus Cherax; species Cherax quadricarinatus. Next base: position 18,799,844 of record NC_091302.1, read on the forward strand.
ATTGAAGGCAAATTCTTAATCCACACACCTTGATCTCATATTAACTCTATTCCTTCGCCTGGTTTTAAGCATCACTGTTATTATTTAAAGTTTATAGTTCGTTGGCTGAGAGATGATCGTTACTGTTGCCATCAACGTGTTCACCAACGTCAGAAATTCTTCGTTTCTAAAGGAGCTGCTAAAGCAAAACCTGTTACTGTACACTGAGATAACCTGACAGTGTACCTGCCCTTATCTTCTCATCCTTTATACAACACATGAGAACCACACGCTCTCTCTAGTTAACTGGACTCCACTATCGATGCAACGTGATGATGATGATGATGATGATGATGATGATGATGATGATGATGATGATGATGATGATGATGATGATGATGATGATGATGATGATGATGATGATGATGATGATGATGATGATAGTAGCATTAGTGTTAGTAGGAGTATTGGGTAAAGTGTATGGTAGTTCTCTGGCTTAATCGAAAGTGCGGATCTCAGTATTGCTTAAACACCAACCCCCGGTACTGCAAGCTTGACACAAATGTGACAGAGGTACACGTCAGGTGCGCCAACACTGAGTGAGGAGCTTCTTCATAGAACAACAGGATTATGTGATTTTCTTTTACTCCATAAGCTGACACTCAGATAATGGGCTGTTTATGCACTCATGTCTGCTGTTGGACAGATGGCGCTGATTAGTCAGCAATGTGATATGGAGAATAACTGATTCTCCAAGGTTTAGGTAGGCAGGACACGAAATAAGCACTGGGACACCTGGCTTGGAGCCCTCATAGGTCCTTCGAGCTGTGTCGTGAAAAATGAAGGAGTTCAACACAGGGCTAATGAATTCATAAAGTCGTTGGGGCGAGAGGGATGTTGCTTCAGGAAAACGGAGAGCAAGAAAGGAGCCTATCCTTCATGCAGCAAAATGATTCTAGCAGATCAGTACCAGGATGGCAGATCACCCACTGGAACTTAAACTCTTGGCAATGCGTCACGGCAGGAACGTCGTGGGGGCGCGCGTTAGGCAGTCGTCAGAAAGGAACAACTCGAGCTGCACATCCTGATGTCACTCATGATCATAGCGGGACGTCGTAAGAGGAACGCCAGTGAGGGAGTCATAGGGGCGTCTCAGACGAAGGAGCCTTCAGCAACACTGGTGGAAGAGGCTGTTGCAGGGAATGACGCTAATAGTGATGTACAATACTGAATCATTGAGCTTAAGGTGCTCTTATATGCATGGAAGCTCGTCCGAAAAGCAGACAGTGTTATCCAAAACTACACATGAAGGGTTAACACATTCTACAAATTCATGCAATACATCATGGTAAATGGACATATATCTTCAAATTTACATTTGAATGCGTTCATACAGAGCAATCATGACTAAATCTCCGAGAGGTTGACAACGTATTCGACGCCAAAGGCACTCTCGTCTGGCAGCCGGTGTGTGATCAGATCAATGGAATAGGTCAGAACTACAGGCAACTGACCAAAGCTGCTAGAGACAGACACATCTCTAGACAAGATGGGCATTAGTTGGGCTCTTAGCTTTTGCATGCTGGGGAGTCAGAGACAAAGTGAATACCATGACTCACAAAATCGTAATGGCACGATTGCAAACAAACCATACCACGGGTGGGGTTTGAACCCGCGGTCAGAACGTCTCAAAACTCCAGACCGTCGCGTTAGCCATTGGACCAGCTAGCTTCAATAAGATTCTTCCAATTAGGTATATTTCTACAGTATAGGCACCACTGTGTCCACCAATGCAAGCTTTTACAGGCGAATCTCCCGCTAGCATGGTCGTGACGAACTCTAGCTCAAGTCCCTTCAAAGCCGCCAACATGACTCACGAAATCGTAATAACACGATTGCAAGCAAACCATATTTCGGGTGGAGTTTGAACCCGCCGTCAGAGAGTCTCAAAACCCCAGACCGTCGCGTTACAGTGAATACCCACTGTACAAGGGTATGCTGTGTATTCACTTGGTAGATGATGGCACTGCATGTTATCAGGAACTGGGAATTTACTCCGAATTCACTGCTTGGTACATGAGTTAATATGCTGACACAACGATGTAACAGCATTAAACACTCATACACGTGGTGAATATTAATTGTGTAAAGGAGATTTAGCAGTATAACTGAATGCAAAGTCCCATAATAAGTCTTGACTACTGCAGTGAGACAACACTTGGCAAAATTATCGAGCACTTTGGTAATAAAATGATAAGTAAATGAATAAGTGTATTAAAAATAATCTGTACAGACAATGTTAAAACAGTGACAATTCACAATGCAAATCAATGCTGTATGACCCTGGTGGTTTAGCGCTTAGTTTTAATAATAAAAATAATGACAATGTATATAATTGCAAAGAAAACATTGTCACTTTGTATATGACAGTTTTCGCAAAAATAAACAAATTTTACTACGGAACGGGTGGGGTAGAACCCAGGGCAAGTGAGTCGTGAAGCTCCAGGCCAGTGCGTAACCCACTGGGCCAGCTGGCTACAATAAGATTCATCCATCAAAGTATATTTTTATATACCATAGGGAGGTTAGCATGAGCCACCACTGTGACCACAAATGCAAGTTTTTACAGATGAATCCCTGGCCAGCGTGGTGGGTTCAAGCCCTACCCGTTCTGTAGTTTGTTTGCAGTCGTATTATTAAGATTTCGTGAAACAAATCTTGCAATACGATTTGACTTAATTTAGAACTTAATTTAGTAACTAGCAACTTTTCAGAAGAGTCACTGTAATATTACTGTGATAACTAGCAGAGGCTGTAGGAGGACAGCATGAACTTTTGAAAGAAGATTTCAGAATGCTGCTCTTGCACAGTAGAATGATCTCTATCCTGCAGACACAGTCGGGCAGCTATCCTGGGGTGCAGTGGTGAGCACCATGAAATCTTATGCAGTAGTCTTACCTGATGCTATAGGAAAAGATCTGACAGGTAAGGAGCAGACCTGACAGTATTAGGGTTGAACTCTCGTCTGAAATAAAGTGTGAAGTTAGTACAGTGTTGAAGAGGTAACCACAGACACCGAATTCTAAGTCCAAAACAGCTGGTAGGACTCGACGACCTGTACGGCAGTGAACTCAGTGTTTAGAACGATCTGTTGCTACTGTGGCGTTTGTCTGAACGCGGCACAGGATGAACCTTAGCGTCTCAGGCACTCACGACCTAAAAATATGTTAATTAAATCTTCATACCTTGCATTCAGCACCCACTAGGGCCACACTAGGGGTCAGAAATATTCCAGGACACTCTGGAACTTTAGCCTTTCAAGTGTCGACGACGCGAATTTACGGCGTATACCTGCCGTTTTTATACTTGATGTGAGAAGGTTGAGCTGCCTACACAACAGAATATGTGTGTGTGTGTGTGTGTGTGTGTGTGTGTGTGTGTGTGTGTGTGTGTGTGTGTGTGTGTGTGTGTGTGTGTGTGTGTGTGTGTGTGTGTGTGTGTGTGTGTGTGTGTGTGTGTGTGTTGTGTTTGGGTGCACGCGCTTGCTATTGAGAAAATCTCAGTCTGCCAAGAAAAATAAATTTTTCAATTTCAGAAGGAAAATTTATTTTTTCTTCAAAATTTAGCGGATCATAACGGTAGTTTTTTTTTTTTTTTTTATCCCTGGTGCACTTTAAAGGTTAATAACAACACAGGGCACGAGTGCACAAGTGCATGCACTATAGGGAGCATTGAAAAAAATACAAATTTTAGAGATGTAAGTTGCACTTTTCAGGCATTATTTGTATAGTCACAATAAACTTCTGTGCAAAATTTCGGACCATTTCATGCCCATTTACCCTGCAGCATCACGATCGACTTTTCGTCAAATTATACACTATCGAAAGTAATTAGTTATAATTTATTGGTTGTCAGGATAATAATCAAGTGTACATGGTTCATATAATTTTTGGTTGTGAAGATTGTATAATCAAATGTACATGCGTTATATCATTCATCAACTATTTCATTTTAAACTATTACAAGTTATAAGTGAAGTCTTTCTTGGTGCGGAACTTGGGCATCACTTTCCTGGAAAATATTGTTTGTCTGATATATCCATATCTTACCTTCTGTCCAGCCACTTCAGTGTAAGCTTCAGTCATCAATTTTATCCCTCTCTCAACAGCTTGAGTGTTTGGCTACTTGGGCATTTCCAGTGGAGTCTCGATAATTTTCAGAACCTCTTGATCTGTTAGAGAAGCAATGAAAGGAGGCTCAGTTTTGAGTTCAGTCTTCCAGTCAATCATGGAATGGTTGTTCTTTGCTTACCACTTTAGTTTGCTAATCACTACTTTTCTTGTGTTGACAATAGGAGCCACATTGTCATTCTTTTCATCTTCACTGTCATCCTCATCATCAGTGTAGATTAACAAGTCCTCGTCAACAGCATCAGCAGAATCTTCTCCATCCTCATCAGAGCTCTCAGTAATTTCTTCTGTCTGCTGATTCTCTTCTCTAATTTTTCTTATCGTTGAGCCAGTTTTGTCTCACACAGTCATGTCTTCATCAGCGCACATACCAAGAAGCAGCTGATTTGTGTGAGCAAAGTAGGAATTTCTTTGGACAGTCTTTTTTACCATCTTCTTTTCTTCACTTTTCAGAAGTCTCATAAAGAGCAGTGACTGGAAGACGTTCTTTGGACTGTGTGTGACATAAGGGTCCAGCATGATGTGGAGCCTCACTGGAACGCTGAACTTTAAAATCATAATGACGACTCTTCAGCTCCTGACTGAGTCTTGATGTTGCCACATAGTCTAAGGATCCTACTCCATAAAGTATTCCACCTTGACACACACGGTGGACCTGGTTCAAGAGCAGCCAAGTCATCATCAGCCACACTTGTGATCACTCCTTTTCTAATCCTATACAAGTATTTCTGGTCCCAGGACAGATCCTTTGCCACCTTGTCATTCAGAGCAGGGAAATCAGTGAAACTGACTGCCTGGAACACAACAACTGGCAACTCAGACAGAGGATCCTTGATTTGCTTGCCAGTGGGACCTCTTCAATGCTCAGGACCACTTGGCTTACCGTCATAGTGGTAGAAAACAGCCCTGAATGGCAGCTCATTTCCATGAAGCTGACTGATGAAATAATGGACCGGATGACCAAGTAACATTTCAAGATGATGAATGCCTCAATTGTCAGCTCCGGCATCTTCTTTGGGTCTGTCAGCCAGCACATACAACAGGCTGCCGAGTTAGTTTCTGTTCCACCAGAAATGTATAGATGGTCTTGGCAATCTCCTTTCCATGGCCTGACTTGGGAATCACATGAGTGAGATATTCAGTTCCGGGCTCCACCATGATGGCATAATGATCTTTTACCACTATCTTTGGACTCCATTTCTTGGCCTTCTCATTCTTTGTCATTACACGAGTAGAGGTCTTCCTACCATCAAAATGCAGTGAAGTGATATTTTCTAAGTTTGCTAGCTCATTTTCTTGTCTCTCCTTTCAGTATTTGTGTTTAGCATCTCGTAACTTCTGTGGTCTAATAACTTTACTTTTGACGTCCTTGGTGATAATGCCATAGTTCATTAAGGTGGAGGTAGCAATGGCAGCTCCATCATAATCAATGATCAAGTATCAGTCACATGTGGCTGCCAGCGTGGGGAGTCTTGTTCTGTTCTGTTGTGAGCTGCTGGCGGTCAGATCTCTCATTTGAATTATCATCAGAATCAGAAATTTCTCCAGCTGCCGGTTTACTCTGTCTTTCCTCCAGCTGCTTCCTAGCTCTGGCTACATCCTGCTCCTCTTTTACTGTCACTCTATCCCACATCCTCGTTACTGTCATGTCAACACAGCCAATTTTCATCTTCCAATTGGCTCTCTGGTGATGGAGGAACTGCACCTCACGTTTAGGAACTTTCACATCACAATTACAGGCCAAGTAGTATCCGTCACATTCCTTTATTTTACACCCTGAATCTTGACAGGAGCAGCAGAACAGAAACAACTACATATATCAAACAACTCGTTCACTTCTTCCTGAAATGTAGCTTTTTTTGGGGACATTTTTGTTCTTATTAAGTTCTAGTCCTCTACTGTACAATTTTTTCAATCTTTCCTCAATAGTTTTTTGGCTGAGACCAGGAATAGCCTTATTGTCTCCAATTCATTCCTGCCATAGTTCAGAACAATCCTTAGCTGCTATCTTGATAATAACTGAAACATCAGTAAACTTTCCTTCATCACATTCATATCTCCAGTAGTTCCTTAACATATCGCCTTTGAACGGAAGTTTGTTAATTGGAAGAACACTGTCATGGCCAAGCAATGCATGTTCTGTTAGTTAATGTTTATAAATACTACAGAGTACATAGATACTGTACATAAAACACTGCGCTGCGCTACTCAGTAATTCAAGCATATTCCAAAATTTTAATCGCAAATGCTGTAGACTAAACCTTAACCAAGCAGCTTCATATTTGGCACTGAATCTAAGTTGTATATAAAGAACAGTGCTGAAGAGTTCAGCTTTGACCAAAATTTCAATATTCCCTAATTCACTAGATGGCTGACAAGCCGAGATCGTCAGACACTTATACTATTTACAGTTGGCAATATTTTTTTTCAGTATATCACTAAATTTTCACTCTGCAAACATAATTCACACTACGAATCTTAGTCAAAAAACAAATAAGAACAAAATTCTCAAACATGATCCCGAAAAAACTTTCGATGAGCTAAGAAACAGACATTATCGGAGGTGTTGTTAAGAAATAGCTGGGTTACAAGAATTGATTTTTGTTGCTGTTACTTTTAGGCGGCTAGAAGTGGCTTGGACGCTCGGAAAATCACACTGCAAGTGACTAAACGGGTTGAGGAACAACACAGCTAGGCCAGAAATTCACATAGAAACAACAGTGACTATCATGGCAGTGTGCACTGAGCAGCATATAGACGTGAGTGTTGCCTCTCGGCCCTCGATAAAGACTCATGTGGACATGGAACTAGAAATACTCTCCCATCCACAGAAAGAAACAACACCATTGATATTTTGCCTCTATGAGCCGTGAATGTCAGTGATGTTGCTGGAGATGAAAGCGTTGATCCTAACCGCTGGGCAGAGAAACACAGGTGATCCTAGATGCTGGGCAGGGGAACACAGCTAGGATCACCTGTTTTTCCCTGCATAGCAGCTAGGATCACTCGTATTTCCCTGTCCAGCAGCTAGGATCAAACGTGTTCCCCTGCTGTGCAGGGGAACATGGGTGATCCTAGTTGTTAGGCAAAGTAACATAGGTTATTCCTAGCCAGGCCATCACGTGGCTAGGGGATGTACCTTCCAAAGCCACGAGGCGCCAAGCAAGCTGATTTCTCGGAGAAATTGGCGAAATCGATAGAATTCCTATCATACCCTGCACTACAATGTCGTTGCTTGCGTCTGAGTCGACTCTGTGTTGCCTTTAGACAGTTGGGTGACGTTCGGCTCTCCATCCATGGCTTAGGTTTGGAGACAACTCTGTATGACCCTTGCAGGTTCAGAGCTAAATTTTGCTTATAGCAGTAACACTGATCTACATGATTTTTTTTTATTGACTACATCGCATCTTTTCCGGTATATATATATATGGATAATAGTGAGTCACTGTGTTTTTTATTCATCTCTATCACATCAGGTTATCAAGTTAAACGGAAACGTTACTTTTCTCTATTCGTATAACATAAGTAAATGAGAAAGTGGTATATTACCAATTAAAATGCTTACCTTATAATGACCTAAATGTTAAATCTAATATATTTTTCTTTATTTTCAGGTTATTAATATGTTTAGAGGCTGCATAAATTCACCAGACATATGTTGCTATGTCTGTGGACAATTCACTCCTTCAGATTCCCGGAGCAACATCACTCCTTTATTGAAGCTCTACTACTTTGATTATTTTGGCTGCAAACTTGGAGACCAGGACAAACCATTTGCACCACACAAAGCTTGCAAGAGTTGCATCAGTAAGCTCCAAATGTGGTCAGTTGGAAAACTTAAATGTATGCCCTTTGGAGTACCAACTGTATGGCGGGAGCAGATGAACCACCATAATGACTGCTACTTTTGTATGACTAAAGTAGCTGGGTTCAACAAGAAGACTAAAGATCGCATAATATACCCAAATATTCCTTCAGCAATAAGGCCTGTTCCACACTCTGAAGATTTTCCTGTACCTGTGCCACCTGAGACATGGCAAATTCCATCAGAGTCTGACACCAGTGATTCTAAGGAGATGGAAGTAGACTATGAACCATCAACAAATGACGATCCCAAATCCTTCAACCAAGTTGAACTCAATGACTTGGTGAGAGACCTCAACCTTCCAAAAGAAATTGCACGGTTACTTGGCTCTAGACTAACGGAACACAGGCTTCTAGCTCCTGGAACAACTTTCGCTTGGTACCGTCATCGTAAAGCGGAATTCACTCAATGCTTTGACAAAGACTAATCTTTAGTTTTCTGTTCAAATATTTCTGGCCTTACTGAACACATGGGGATGTCATGCAAAGCAGATGAATTGAGACTGTTCACTGATTCTCCTCAAAGAAGTTTAAAGGCTGTACTTCTCTACAATGGCAACACAGCTGCATCTGTGCCAGTTGGCCAGTGTCCAAATGTCAGAAACTTACGCTGATATGAAGACACTAATATCCGCAATCAAGTACCAGAATCACAATTTTCTCATTTGTGGTGATTTAAAAGTTATTGCTCTTCTACTAGGTCTTCAAGGCGGATACACTGCCTTGAAGGCTGGCAGACAGCCACCACTATGAACAAAAAGACTGGCCACCAAGAACCAGGTTCTTACCCGGAAATCACAACGTGAAAACTGTGCCACTAGTTGACCCCAAGAAAATTCTGCTGCCACCACTCCAATTAAAATTAGGGATTATGAAAAATATTGTGAAGGCCTTGAACAAGCAAATGGAGTCCAAGTTTCCTTGTATAAGTGAAGGTAAGCTAAAGGCAGGAATCTTTGCTGGTCCTCAGATTCGGGAATTGATGAAGGACAAGCATTTTGATGAAGCATTAACAGGTGTCGAGGTGGATGCCTGGTTTTCATTCAAGCAGATTGTCCACAACTTCCTAGGAAATAGGCTCTCCCCTGAATATGAAAAAATAATCCAAGACCTGATTTCAAGTTTCCAACAACTTGGGTCTAGAATGAGTGTGAAGGTGCACTTTTTGCAATCACATCTTGACTATTTTCCCAACAATTGTGGGGACTACAGTGAGGAACAAGGAGAGCGGTTCCATCAGCATATTTGCACCATGGAAACTCAACACCAGGACAGATAGAATGTCAGCATGATGGAGGATTACTGATGGACAATGAAACGTAATGGTCTCGATGCACAGCACAAGCGAAAATCAAAGCAGTCCTCCTTCCTTTGATTCATTATGTAAGCTAACCATTAGAAGCCTATTTTTTAAATAAAATCATTTGATTTGATTCATGTTGATTTGCAATTCATATGTTCTTAAAACTAACAGAATGTACTTTTCCATGATTCCTTGCCTAATTTTAATAAATTAACAATTTATTAAAAATTCCCATATTTTATTATCATTAATTTGTATTTAATTCAAAATCCTTACTTAATAGAGCAAAATAGTTTAGATATTTACAATCAGCATCCCAAAAATATGTAAGATCACAACCATAAATGAAAATAAAAAATAAAAACATTCCAAATGCAGACCAGTGTAATTACCTTGGAAAATCATGCATTGTAATAACAGCTAGCGCCAATAAAATAGTGCTGGGAATGTCTACAAACTGTCTACCTGGAGTCTACCGGGGGTCAACGCCCCTGAGACCCAGTCCTCAACCAGACTGTTACTGCCGGCCATACGCAATCCAATGTATGAACCATAACCCTACTGATGGGACAATAAATTTAGAGGTCTGCCCAATTTCCTCTTGAAAACAGATAGCTGTCTTGATAATTCCCTCTCTGCATGATGATGGGAAGCTGATGTACGGTCTTGGACCCCGGACACTTATTGTGTTTTCTCTTAGTGTATTCACGGCACCCGTTTCTATGGGGATATGAAGCACCGTCTGCCCAATCTTTTGCTGTGGTATGGAGTGATTTCTGTGCTCAGACCTGAGACGAGTCCATCTAGGATTTTCCAGTTGGAGATTATGATGTATCTTTCTCACCTGAGTTCCAGGGAGTACAAGTCAAGAATCTTCAAACGTTCCCAGTAATTAAGGTGCTTGACTGAACTAATACGTGCACTGAAGATTCTCAACATTCTCTATATCTGCAATTTCACATGCTTTGAATAGGGCTGTTAGTGTACAGAAGTATTCCAGCCTAGAGAGAGAGAACAAGTGATTTAGAGAGAATCATCTTTGGTTTGGCATTCATTGTGCTAAAGGTTCTCATTATCCATCATATCATTTTCCTACCAGATGCGATAAAGATATTGTTTTGATCTTCGAAAGTGAGAAGCTGTAACATTATCTCTCCCATGTCCTTCACATTAGTTTTCCGCTCTGTTTGTGATAAGATTTTTTTTTGTACTCCGACCTAGCTTTTATTTCGTCAAATTTTCTATAGCGGAGCAATTAAAATTTATCTTCATTGAACTTCATATTGTTTTCCGAGGCCCATTCGAAGACCTGATTTATATCCTCTTGGAGATTTGCAGTGTTCGTAGTGGGTGACACTGTCATGCAATTTCTAGTATCGTCAGCAAAGGAAGACACAGTGCTATGATTTACCTCTCTGTCAGATATGAAGACGAGGAAAAGGATGGGAGTGAGTAATGTACCTTGTTGAACAGAGATGTTCACTGTAAAAGCTTCTGACATCGTTTATTATTACTCTTTATGTTCTGTTGGTTAGACAGTTAAAGATCCATCTACCTGTTTTTCCCACTATTCCTTTATCACTCATTTCGTATGCTATTTCACCATAGTCGTACTTGTCATAGACTTTCACAAAGTCTGTGTATGCTACAAATGCATTCTATTTCTACTCCAATGCATACAAGTGTAACAGAAGTGCACAGATTGCTTTTGAAGTTTCCCATATAAAGATCAGATAAAGGAAGGCAGAGAGGGCTACCCACAGAGTATCTCTCCTTTTATCTGAAGAATTTTTTCCGGATGATTAATACTTTAGTGGATACTTAACCCTTACTGAGAGCTAAAATTTTGGTCATTGGTAATAGAAAGTGTTCCTTGTGTTGGAATAATTTGTCTTCTAAGAAATCCAGCTCGAGTTCCATATGATCATTTGTTGCTTGTGTGGAGAGTGGAAAAATGAGGGTGACATATTGAGCTGAAAGGCACAGTTGAATGTTAGGGTCAAGAATTGTCAACACATGATTTGTAGCCTTCCTCAGGGATTGCAGTTTTAGTATTCCTACCAGATATCCCCAGTATACAATTGGTATTTTATTATCCACAATGCAACATTCATCGTAAGGTATATATTTTTACCAATTGTTTCCTTTTTTTGAGCATTGTTCCAGACGATAAGAATCTGTAACCAAACCAAAAATGGCCATTATGTAGATCGCGACTGAATTTCTTTTTTCTGTGCACAAAAAGGCATTAGAAAGATGAGTTAAAACCGATCGAGAATCCGTTCTCCCATTTGAAGCGAGAACGCAAGAGGAATTCCAATTCCCTTTCCAGGAAGAGAGCTGCCGAGAAACTAATTTTACGAGGACTCCAGAGGCATTTCTGAGGAGAGCTAAATTTTACCTCTCGCGATGAATACGAAAATATTTTTCTTCTTTTGTAAGTGAAACACAGCAATTGTCTTCGTGCAGTTTTGTCTTTCACGTTTTCTGTAATTTGTACTTTCGTTTTTTTTTTTAAATAAACTGACAAATTTATTGATAAAATCTTATATAACCTTTACGTTGCTTCATCATTTGCCGTATTAATATAGTTATTTCATTTTATTATTATTGTCAAGACTGATTTTGTAGCATCGTTCTATTTTAGATTTTAATCTTGTCGCTAATTTACTTTTCCATCTGTAGGCTTCTGTCTAGTAGCATTATTTTGTAAAAATTCACGTTTATTGATTCATCATGTTAATTCTTGTGCACACTCTGGCGATTTAAACTAAAATTGACTTCCTGAAAGTTATAAAACAAGCGAACTAATTCCACAAAATATAAATTATATATTCCAAATTTATGAAAGAAGAAAAAATGACAAAATAGATGTCCTTAGGTGGCAGTTAGTAATTTCTCTCATTAAATGATAATGAAAACCCAGTTTTTTTTTTTTTTAAACAGAAAGAATAAAAGTATCAAGTGGGACGAAATGATTGTTAGAGGAATTATATGTGAAAGTGTCAGAAGAACATTTCGAAAAGTCAACAATATAAAACAGCAAGTACTGCAGCGGTGAACTGTTACTATGTTACTCATTGGTTATTTAAACTTGCTTGTGCAGCGCCTCGACACGTCCAAAGACACACATACACACACACACACACACACACACACACACACACACACACACACACACACACACACATACACACACAGTGAAGAGGCGGGGCCAGGAGCTAAGACTCGACCCCTGCAACCACAAATAGGTGAGTACACACACACACACACAAAGGAGCTCGGACTCGACCACCGCAACCTCAACTAGGTGAGTACACACGCACACACACACACACACACACACACACACACACACACACACACACACACACACACACACACACACACACACACACACACACACACACACACACACACACTACAGACCAGTGTCACTGACATGTATAGTATGTAAAGTCATGGAGAAAATTGTCAGAAGAGTGGTGGAGCACCTAGAGAGGAATCAGCTTATCAACGACAGCCAGCACAGTTTCAGGGACGGGAAATCCTATGTCACAAACCTACTTAAGTTCTATGACAGGGTGACAGCAATACAGGGTCATAAATGATTCCTTACCTCAGTAAAGGATCATTTAAGACTCTGTGCACCGTGTAAGTTAGGCCCATATGGAATATACAGCACCAGTGTGGAGCCCACACCTGGTCAAGCACGTCAAGAAATTAAAAAGTGGGAAGGTTTACAACAAGACTAGTCCCGGAGCTAAGGTGTATGTCCTACGAGGAGAGGTTAAGGGAAATCGACCTGACGACACTGAAGGACGGGAGGGATATGGGGGTACATGATAACGACAAATAAAATACTGAAAGGAATCGACAAGGTGGATACGGACAGGATGTTTCAGAGATGGGACACAGCAACAAGGGGTCACAACAGGAAGTTGAAGACTCAGATGAGTCAAAGGGATGTTAGGAAGTATTTCTTTAGTCATAGAGTTGTCAGGAAGTGGAATAGTCGGGCAAGTGACGTAGTGGAGGCAGGAACCATACATAGCTTTAAGACGAGGTATGATATGGGTCATGGAGCAGGGAGATAGAGGACCTAGTAGCGATCAGTGAAGAGGCGGAGATAGGAGCAATGTTTCGACCCCTGCAATCACATTATTGTGAGTACACACATACATACACACACACACACAGACACACACACACACGCACACACACGCACACACACACACACACACACACACACACACACACACACACACACACACACACACACACACACACACACACACACACACACACACACACACACGCACACAGACACAGACACACAACAAAATGCAAGGAGGCAGTGGAAAGGTTTATTCCCAAGGGCAACAGAAACAATGGGAAGACCAGAACGAGCCCCTGGTTTACCCGACGGCGTAAGGAGGCAAAAACAAAGTGCAATAGAGAATGGAAAAAGTACAGAAGACAGAGAACACATGAAAATAGAGAGATTAGTCGCAAAGCCAGGAACGAGTATGCACAGGTATGAAAATAACATAGCATCGAAAATCAAAACTGACCCGAAACTGTTGTATAGCCACATCAGTAAGAAGACAACAGTCAAAGATCAGGTGATCAGACTGAGGACAGAAGATGGAGAACTCACAAGAAATGATCAGGAGGTATGTGAGGAGCTAAACAGGAGATTTAAGGAAGTTTTTACAGTAGAGACAGGAAGGGCTCTGGGAAGACAGCACAGAATGGAACATCAAGAGGGAATATACCAACAAGTGATGGATGACATACGAACAACCGAGGACGAGGTGCAGAAGCTGCTAAGTGACCTTGATACCTCAAAGGCGATGGGACCGGACAACATCTCCCCGTGGGTCATTAGAGAAGGAGCAGAGATGCTGTGCGTGCCCCTAACCACAGTCTTCAACACATCCCTTGAAACTGGGTAACTACCTGAGAAATGGAAGACAGCAAATGTAGTCCCCATATTTAAGAAAGGAAACAGAAATGAGGCACTAAACTACAGACCTGTGTCTCTGACTTGTATTGTGTGCAAAGTCATGGAGAAGATTATCAGGAGGAGAGTGGTGGAACACCTGGAACGGAACAAGATTATAAATGAAAACCAGCATGGGTTCATGGAAGGCAAATCCTGTGTCAGAAACCTTCTGGAGTTTTATGACAAGGTAACAGAAGTAAGACACGAGAGAGAGGGGTGGGTTGACTGCATTTTCCTAGACTGTAGGAAGGCCTTTGACACAGTTCCCCACAAGAGATTAGTGCAGAAGCTGGAGGATCAGGCTCATATAACAGGGAGGTATCACAGTGGGCGACTGTGACGAGCGGGGTCCCACAGGGGTCAGTTCTAGGACATGTGCTATTTTTGATATTTGCGAACTACATGATGGAAGGAATAGCCTCTGAAGTGTCCCTATTCGCAAATGATGTGAAGCTGATGAGAAGAATTAAATCGGATGAGGATGAGGCAGGACTGCAAAGAGACCTGGACGGGCTGGACATGTGGTCAGAAACTGGCTTCTCGAATTCAACCCTGCAAAATGCAAAGTTATGAAGATTGGGGAGAGGCAAAGAAGACTGCAGACAGAGTATAGGTTAGGTGGACAAAGACTACAGACCTCACTCAGATAGAAAGACCTTGGGGTGACCATAACACCCAGCACGTCACCGGAGGCACACATCAACCAAATAACTGCTGCAGCATACGGGCGCCTGGCATACCTGAGAATAGTGTTCCGATACCTTAATAGGGAATCGTTCAAGACACTGTACACTCTGTATGTTATTCCCATACTGGAGTATGCAGCACCAGTCTAGAACCCACACATGGTCAAGCACGTCAAGAAGTTAGAGAAAGTACAAAGGTTTGCAACAAGGCTAGTCCCAGAGCTCAGGGGAATGTCGTACGAGGAAAGGTTGAGGGAAATTGGACTGACGACACTGGAGGACAGAAGGGTCAGGGGGGACATGATAACGACATACAAGATACTGCGGGGAATAGACAAGGTGGACAGAGATAGGATGTTCCAGAGAGGGGACACAGAAACAAGGGGTCACAACTGGAAGCTGAAGACTCAGACTAGTCACAGGGACGTTAGGAAGTATTTCTTCTGTCATAGAGTCGTCAGGAAGTGGAATAGCCTAGCAAGTGAAGTAGTGGAGGCAGGAACCATACATAGTTTTAAGAAGAGGTATGACAAAGCTCAGGAAGCAGAGAGGGAGAGGACCTAGTAGCGATCAGTGAAGAGGCGGGGCCAGGAGCTGAGTCTCGACCCCTGCAACCACAATTAGGTGAGTACAATTAGGTGAGTACACACAGACACAGACACACATACACACACACAGGGGTCGGTCCTAGGACCAGTGCTATGTTTGATATATGTGAATGACATGATGGAAGGGATAGACTTCAAAAAGACCTGGACATGCTGGACACCTGGTCCAGGAACTGGCTTCTCGAATTTAACCCCGCCAAATGCAGTCATGAAGATCGAGAAAGGGCAAAGAAGACCTCAGACAGAGTATAGGCTAGGTGGCCAAAGGCTGCAAACCTCGCTCAAGGAGAAAGATCTTGAGGCTAGTATAACACCGAGCGTGTCTCCGGAAGCACACATCAACCGGATAACTGCAGCAGCACATGGGCGCCTGGCATACCTGAGAATAGCATTCCGATACCTTAGTAAGGAATCGTTCAGAACACTGTACACCGTGTACGTCAGGCCCATACTGGAGTATGCAGCACCAATTTGGAACCCACACTTGATCAAGCACGTCAAGAAATTAGAGAAAGTGCAAAGGTTTGCGACAAGGTTGGTTCCAGAGCTAAGGGGAATGTCCTACGAAGAAAGGTTAAGGGAAATCGGCCTGACCACACTGGAGGACAAAAGGGTTAGGGGAGACATGATAATGACATATAAATACTACGTGGAATAGGCAAGCTGGACAGAGACAGGATGTTTCAGAGAGGGGACACAGAAAAAAGGGGTCACACTTCGAAGTTGAAGACTCAGATGAGCCAAAGGGATGTTAGGAAGTATTTCTTCAGTCAGGAAGTGAAATAGTCTAGCAAGTGAGGTAGTGGAGGCAGGAACCATACAGAACTTTAAGACAATGTATGATAAAGCTCATGGAGCAGGGAGAGAGAGAACCTAGTAGCGTTCAGTGAAGAGGCGGGGCCAGGAGCTGAGTCTCGATCCCTGCAACCACAATTAGGTGAGTACAATTAAATGGGTACAAATAAAAAACAGGAAAAGCCACAGCAATGGACCAATACTTAAGAAGATAACAACATTATTTTCCAAGAGGAAGAATGGTAATGGGCAAGTGTGACGAGTGGGGTCCCATAAAAGTCAATACTGCAACTAGTAGTGTTTATTGTGTACGTAAAGGACATGACAGAAAAAATCGTGTGAGACATAATCTTGTTGGAAGATAGCGGAAAGTTACCGAGACGATAACAAACAAAAGTGGACCGGGAAAGACAACGAAGACATATGGGGTAACTAGCAAAATTAGTCTGACAAATGCAAGAAATGCAAACTTCTGACTATCGAGGAAAGGCAGAGACAACTGGAAGCGGAGTACAGACCTCGGGATGAGCAAAATTCGGAGCATATCTACCAGCGGAATAGCCGCTGCATCAAAATCAAGACTAACATATTTAAGGAGAGCTTTCATGATCCTCAACAAGGAATCAACCATGAGATTATATACGGTGTTTGTCAGTCCCAGCTTGAGGACTGCAGCAGGATACGGAGCTAACATCTGATAAAGTATGTATGTCAAGAAGCTGGAAAAACAATAAAGATTTGTAATAAGCTAGTCCAAGAGCTAAGTTGTATGAGCTCTGAGGATGTGCAAGATTGATATAAAATACCGACAATATGAAAGTTAAGACACATGTGCAACATCTGGATATCTTTATTGTAGACGTTTCGCCATCCAGTGGCTTTATCAATACAGATTCTAAGACATAATTGGAAGACAGTAGAACTACCAGTGACTATGCCCTCGTCTGCTGCACGTCCTGATCCACTGACGCCTATATAACCACCAGTCTCCTTGCCTTTGCTCCAGATTCTCCTCCACCACGATGCTGTGAACACTAACTCCAAGGCTGAGGGACTGATTACCTCATCTTTTGTATATAGTTCTACTGTCTTCCAATTATATCCTAGAATCTGTATTGATAAAGCCACTGGATGGAGAAACGCCTACAATAAAGATATCCAGATGTTGCACATGTGTCTTAACTTTCAGCTCTGAGGATAAAATAAAAAAAACTAAACCTAATTACATTACATTAGGCGTGCTCTGAGTACGTTACAGTTTATTCGGTGTTCATCACACAAGCACATCTTGCATTCCCTGTGTACCCTCCCAACTGATTCTACTCAAGATTGATGGACTGAACACATCGACTCAAGGTTGAGAGACTGATTACCTCATTCTCCTCCTGTTCTTCAAGTTTCTCCTGTGTATGGACTGGTGAAGCCACTGTGTGGCGAAACGTTTCCTCAATAAAGATACCCAAGAGTTGCACATGTGTCTAATTTATCAACATGTCGGTTCTCTGAACCATTCATCTACAAACCCTCCCAACTGGCACTTAGGTCGCAGCAGCTACAAGGGTCCCCGGCTATTCTGATTCTGTCAAGTTTATAAGACAATCAACTGGGTGAGAGCTGCTACACGGCCGAATTAATGTTGTAGTAATGTTGGTAGATTTATCGACAATATGTAAAGTAAAATGACACAAGTGAAACTAATGTGACATTTTACTGTGGCAACGTTTCGCTCTCCAGGAGCTTTATCAAGCCGTTACAAATGCTATTTTTTCCCAACGTGGCTTGTGGCAGATGCTTACTTTCGCTGGTCATGTAAACAAATACTGGACCGAATGTATCGACTCAAGGCTGAGGGACTGATTGCCTCACACTACTCCTCATCTTCCACCGTTTTCTCTTTATTGGACTGAAAAAAAACACTGGCTGGTGAAACGTTTCTACAGTAAAGATTATCTGATGTTGTACAAGTGCCTCATTCTATAACTAAATGTTTCAGTTGCTGGACGATCCAAGTGAGGTATTCCCAGTATCCCTTAACCCCAGCCCACTGCACTTCAGCATACACAAGAAGCATAGCAGCTGTACCAAAAAAAAAATCCCAAAAAAATCTTGCAGTATCGTTTGTATATTTTCAGTGTTGACCGGGTTGAATTTCAGTTATTTGATCTCCTGATGGTGGTGATATATAACTAAAGAGTATATATCAAAATTCCCAGAAAAAGCCCAAGTCTCTTCGGAGAATTTTGACCTCCATGACCTGGAGGTCAAAATTCTCAGAGTGGCCCAAGAGATTTAGCTCAGTACAATCAAGAAAATAGCACCTGTAACTTAACACCTGTGCTAATATGCCTGATGCAGTGCTCCTTCCTTAAGTGGATGTGACGTGACCTGACTATGTGGGTCATTGGTTTAAGCCGGGAGGTGACTTGGGCTCGCCTCGTATGGACCAGTAGGCCTGCTGCAGTGTTCCTTCTTTCTTATGTTCTTAAACTTGAGATGAAAATTCCCCATAGAGTTTGATCTTATATTTACTGCTACACTGCGTGAGTTGCATATACTGTTATTCAACCAAATTGACAAAAAAGTTCATAGAGAATCCGCCACTACACCACAGCAGCTGTTTCTCTGCCATGATGCGTTCAATACCCAGGAAAAGCCATTTTCTTTAAAATTAGAATGATAAGGTTGCTACAGTTTCTGCACAAGGAGGAATAAATCAGAAGAGCAGGCAAGAAAGCGCTCTCGTTCAATAATAACAACAATTTGTGTGTTTGCTGGGTAAACGCCGATAATAATTCATTCTCTTGTTGTGTAATAAACAAAGTTTAATGAAAATTCTTGAGTCGTAAGGTGTAATCACATCTTTCCGTGCTCAAATTGGACCATAAACATAGGCAACTGTCGCCAGTGGTTTAAATTATTAGGTATCCGCTGAAACACGTCACCTATAGTGGCTGTCATATTCAGTAACCACAGCACCATGTGTCTCAAGACATGTAACAGACCCAACACCTTCATCTCAGATCTCTTAGAAGGCAAATGAAGTGTAA
Source organism: Cherax quadricarinatus (assembly GCF_038502225.1). Classification (NCBI taxonomy): domain Eukaryota; kingdom Metazoa; phylum Arthropoda; class Malacostraca; order Decapoda; family Parastacidae; genus Cherax; species Cherax quadricarinatus. Next base: position 18,819,324 of record NC_091302.1, read on the forward strand.
CTTTCATCTCTCAATAGAACTAAGAGCTACATTTAACTCTACACTCTAAAGAGGTAAAAACTGTTGGAAATCAATTTATTTCAGAGGCAAAAGTACTTTCAAGAAGACTTTCATACGACGACTAACTCCCTCTGAAGACTCAGGAGTTGAAATTAAAACGCCGCTAATACTCTTCAGTTATATATAAACATCATCAGGAGATCATACATTTGGAACTCAATCCAGTCAACAATGAAAATATACAAACGATACTGCAAAATAATGCGAAAATATCTTAGTGTTCCTGAGAAACCCAGGAGCTGTAAATCATCTTCAAAGAGTCATGAGCTTAACTTAGTCCAGTCCAGTATTAAATGTGTATCACTCTAAGTTCAAGAGGCAATTTTGGTTTTTAAGGGAAATTAAACTTGTTGCTACTTCATGGAAGCCAGTTAATTGAGCTTCCTGAAATTCAAAGAATTTATTGTATATGCCAGGGAAGACCACTCTCATAACTTAGAGATAAAAATCTAAATATATTTTCAAATCTTAGAATTTATAGTTAGATGAAGAAAAAAATTATCTCAACTAAAGAGAAATAAAAAAAAAACGTAGAAATAGTATCGGCTTAAAATATTTCATATAAATTTTCAGTAAAAAAAAAATTATAAAAATTATTATACATCATAGAAGCTATTCCAGAATAAAAAAAATCTGGTAATTGTAAGAGGTCATATTATAAAATGCTTGAAAATATTACATAAGAACATAAGAAAGGAGGAACACTGCAGAAGGCCTGTTGGCCCATACTAGGCAGGTCCTTTACAATTCATCCCACTAACAAAACATTTGCCCATCCCAATTTTCAATGCCACCCAAGAAACAAGCTCCGATGTGCAAGTCCCACTCAAATCCAACCCCTCCCACTCATGTACTTATCCAACCTAAATTTGAAACTACCCAAAGTCCTAGCCTCAATAACCCAACTAGGTAGACTGTTCCACTCATCAACTACCCTATTTCCAAACCAATACTTTACTATGTCCTTTCTAAATCTAAACTTATCTAATTTAAATCCATTACTGCGGGTTCTCTCTTGGAGAGATATCCTCAAGACCTTGTTAATATCCCCCCTATTAATACCTATCTTCCACTTATACACTTCGATCAGGTCTCCCCTCATTCTTCGTCTAACAAGTGAATGTAACTTAAGAGTCTTCAATCTTTCTTCATAAGGAAGATTTCTAATGCTTTGTATTAATTTAGTCATCCTACGCTGAATGTTTTCTAACGAATTTATGTCCATTCTGTAATATGGAGACCAGAATTGAGCTGCATAATCTAGGTGAGGCCTTACTAATGATGTATAAAGCTGCAGTATGACCTCTGGACTTCTGTTGCTTACACTTCTTGATATAAATCCCAGTAATCTATTTGCCTTATTACGTACGCTTAGGCATTGCTGTCTTGGTTTAAGGTTGCTGCTTACCATAACCCCCAAGTCCTTTTCGCAATCTGTATGGCTAAGTTCTACATTATTTAACTTATAAGTGCTAGGGTTATAGACACTCCCGAGCTTCAGAACCTTGCATTTATCCACATTGAACTGCATCTGCCACTTTTCTGACCAAGAGTAGAGTTTGTCTAAATCCTCCTGAAGTTCCCTAACATCTACGTTTGAATCAATTATCCTACCTATCTTCGTGTCATCGGCGAATTTGCTCATATCACTAGCAATTCCTTCATCAAGATCATTGATATATATTATAAACAACAACGGGCCCAAGACTGATCCCTGTGGAACGCCACTTGTTACTGATCCCCACTCGGATTTAACCCCATTTATGGACACTCTCTGCTTCCTGTCTGTGAGCCATGACTCGATCCACGAGAGCACCCTCCCCCCAATGCCATGAGCTGCTACTTTCTTCAACAGTCTTTGGTGCGGAACTCTATCAAATGCCTTACTAAAATCTAAGTAAACAATATCAAATTCTTTATCGTGGTCAACAGCTTCAAAAGCTTTACTGAAGAAAGTTAATAAATTAGTTAGACAAGACCGGCCTCTTGTGAATCCATGCTGAGTATCATTAATCAAGCTATGCTTATCGAGATGGCTTCTTATAATCTCAGCTATAATTGACTCTAGCAACTTGCCTACAATTGAGGTCAGGCTTATTGGGCGGTAATTTGACGGTAACGACTTGTCCCCTGTTTTAAAAATAGGAATTACATTAGCCATCTTCCACATATCAGACACTACACCTGTTTGAAGAGATAAATTAAAAATATTAGTTAATGGTTCACAGACTTCCATTTTGCATTCCTTAAGAACCCTTGAAAAAACCTCATCAGGACCCGGTGACTTATTTTGCTTCAGTCGGTCTATCTGCTTCACAACCATTTCACTAGTGACTGTGATGTTACATAATTTATCTTCTTCTGATCCACTATAAAAATTAATTACCGGGATATTATTAGTGTCTTCCTGTGTAAAAACCGAGAGAAAATAATTATTTAAAATCGAGCACATTTCATTCTCTTTGTCAGTAAGATGCCCATAGTTATTTTTAAGGGGACCTATCTTATCTCTGACTTTTGTTCTATATACCTGGAAAAAACTTTTTGGGTTAGTTTTAGAGTCCCTAGCAACTTTAATTTCATAGTCCCTTTTAGCTTTTCTTATCCCCTTTTTAATGTCCCTCTTAATGTCAATATACTGATTCATAAGATGACCCTCGCCTCTTTTGATACGCCTATAAATTCCTTTCTTATGCCCTAGTAGATATTTCAGCCTATTATTCATCCATTTAGGGTCATTTCTATTTGATCCAATTTCCTTATAAGGGATAAACGTTCTTTGAGCAGCATGTATTGTGTTCAGAAAACTGTCATATTGATAGCTCTCTTCGTTACCCCAGTCAACAGATGATAAGTGTTCTCTAAGCCCATCGTAATCTGCTAAGCGAAAATCTGGGACTGTTACTGAGTTATCCCTACTATCATACTTCCATTCAATTCTAAATGTAATTGATTTGTGGTCGCTAGCACCCAGTTCCTCTGAAACTTCTAAATTATTAACAAGGGATTCATTGTTTGCCAGAACTAAGTCAAGCAGGTTATTTCCCCTTGTAGGTTCTGTCACAAACTGCTTCAAAAAACAATCCTGAACTACTTCTAAGAAATCGTATGATTCTAAATTCCCAGTCAAGAAATTCCAATCAATATGACTAAAGTTAAAGTCTCCTAGAATTACTACATTATCGTGCCTTGTGGCCCTAACAATTTCCTCCCATAGTAGTCTCCCTTGGTCCCTATCTAAATTTGGGGGACGGTATATCACACCTAAAATTAATTTTTCATGCCCCTCTGAAAATTCTATCCAAACAGACTCTGTATGTGTTACTTCAGACTTAATACCCGTTTTTATGCAACAGTTCAAGCGATCTCGGACATACAATGCCACCCCACCCCCCTTCCCGATACTTCTATCTACTTGGAACAATTTAAAACCCTGAATGTGACATTCTGCAGGCATGTCCCGACTTTTTGAATTAAACCACGTCTCAGTAATGGCAAATACATCTATGTTACCTGCACTAGCAACTAGTCTCAACTCGCCCATCTTATTCCTAGCACTGCGACTATTTGTGTAATAAACTTTTAATGACCCTCCTCTCTCTTTACCCTTCCTGCTTTTTTCTATTATTCCACTAAACCTATTACTGTCCTTGTCAATTAGTGCCACTGGCTTTCCAATATCCACCTCATTTTGCCTATTACTAGTTCTCCTAGTACTCATATTACTACCCTGCGACTTCACAGTTTTCCTGCAAAAACCCATACCTCTAACTAATCCTAGTTTAAAGTCCTAACAACCCCCTCAACTGAGTTAGCAAGAAAACCCACACCTGCCCTGGATAAGTGAACCCCATCCCTGGCATACATGTCATTTCGGCCATAGAAGTTGTCCCAGTTGTCAATGAATGGTACTGCATTATCCTTACAGTGTTTATCCAGCCAACAATTAATACCAATTGCTCTGGACAACCATTCATTACCAACACCTCTTCTTGGCAAAATGCCACATATAACAGGGCGCCCCCCCTTCTTCCTAATCATGTCTATAGCTGTCCTGAACTTTCTAACTAAATCCTCACTTCTACGCTTGCCAACATCATTGCCTCCAGCACTGAGGCAAATAATAGGATTGATCCCATTACCGTTCATGATGTTGTCAAGCCGGCTAACAATGTCCTCCATCCCAGCCCCAGGAAAGCATACCCTTTGTCTCCTACTCCTGTCCTTCAAGCAGAATGCCCTATCCATGTATCTAACCTGGCTATCCCCAACAACAACAATATTCTTACCTTCCTTGTTGTCGTTCGTCGTGACGATCCCAGTAGTAGACTCACATTCGTCGGGTAGCACCGAGAATGCGTTGGAGGTTTCCACGGGAGTTTCCACAGCAGTCTCTTTCTTCTTCATCGTTTCTGGCTTTCCATTCGTCTTCTTGATCGTCAACTTCGTCGTCCCCTGCTGTCCAGCCACTGACCACGATCCCTTCTTGACCTGAGGACTCGAAACAGGAGGACTACTACGAATCCTCTTGTTTTCTTCGGTCAGTCGCCGTATCTCCATCTTCGCTGCCCTCAATTCTTCCTTAAGTTGCTGGTAAAGTTGCTCGATGGAGGGCATCTTGGTTCAGTCCACGGGAGCAAACAAGACACTTCTTCACAGAGTTAAGTACAGGTCAGCACTCAAAGTGAGTATAGGTCAGCACTCAAAGTGAGTATAGGTCAGCACTCAAAGCGAGTCATTTGTAATATACCAGAATTTTATGTATGTGTGCATATATATATATATATATATATATATATATATATATATATATATATATATATATATATATATATATATATATATATATATATGTATATATATATATATATATATATATATATATATATATATATATATATATATATATATATATATATATATATATATATATATATATATATACACGAGAAGCCTCGCCACAGCCCGTTGCCCAGCTCAACGGGAACCCCAAGTGCAGAAGTCTGATGGAAGTCAAAAGCGTCCTGATGGAGCCACTATGCTGCCCTGGAAGGATGGAAAGCAGATTGCCTGGGACTACACCTGTGCCGCCACATTGGCAGACACCTACTTGCCATACTCCGTAGTGGTAGGAGGTGGAGCTGCAAGCCACAGGGAGACCCAGAAGATCCGCAAATATGAAGACCTTCCCCCTTGCTATAACTTCATCCCAATAGGGTCAGAGACCCTTGGAGCATGGGGCAAGTGTGCTCTAAAGTTCCTCAAAGAGCTGGGTGAAAAGCTCATCATAGAAACCAAGGACCACAGGACGACCAGCTTCCTCTTTCAGAGACTCAGTGTTGCGATCCAGAGAGGAAATGCCTGCAGCATTCTGGGCACGCGGCCCACCGCAGGGGACCTGGACGAAGTATTCGAGATGTAGCTCTGAGTTACCTATGTTATTTTTTTACTTTCTATTGAATCTTTGTGAATGTTTTGTCAATGTATTTTGTCTTTAAATAAAATATATATTAAATAAATATAGGGGGTGGTAGGAGAAAATTCTCAAACAGCTTCAGGGAGAACCTTGAGTTTTCCCTGAAGCAAGTTTATTCTTTTCTCTGAGGATGAGGGTCCCTAGGACAGTTCTAGAGGTGGTACCTCCCTATATTTTTTATGTACATGTATATATACATATATATATATATATATATATATATATATATATATATATATATATATATATATATATATATATATACATATATATATATAAATATATATATATATATATATATATATATATATATATATATTTGTGTGTGTGTGTATGTGTGTATGTGTTTATGTGTGTGTGTGTGTGTGTGTGTGTGTGTGTGTGTGTGTGTGTGTGTGTGTGTGTGTGTGTGTGTGTGTGTGTGTCTGTGTGTGTGGTGTGAATATTATGCAGAAAATTTGGAGTGAGGAAATTAGGAGAAGGTGTGGTGTTAATAGAAGTATTAGTCAGAGGGCTGAAGAGGGGTTGTTGAGGTGGTTTGGTCATTTAGAGAGAATGAATCAAAGTAGAATGACATGGTGAGCATTTAAATCTGAAGGGGAAGGAAGGCGGGGGAAGGAAGGCGGGGTAGGGGTCGTCCTCGAAAAGGTTGGAAGGAGGGTGTAAAGGAGGTTTTTGTGGACTAGGGGCTTGGACTTCCAACAAGTGTGTGTGAGCGTGTTAGATAGGAGTGAATGGAGACGAATGATATTTGGGACCTGACGAGCTGTTGGAGTGTGAGCAGGGCAATATTTAGTGAAGGGATTCAGGGAAACCGGTTATTTTTATACAGCCGGACTTGAGTCCTAGAAATGAGAAGTACAATGCCTGCACTTTAAAGGAGGGATTTGGGATATTGGCAGTTTGGAGGGATATGTTGTATATCTTTATACGTATACGCTTCTAAACTATTGTATTCTGAGCACTTCTGCAAAAACAGTGATTATGTGTGAGTGAGGTGAAAGTGTTGAATGATGATGAAAGTATTTTCTTTTTGGGGATTTTCTTTCTTTTTTTGGGTGACCCTGCCTCGGTGGGAGACGGCCGACTTGTTGAAAAAAAAGGGATGGAGCTGCCAACCGCAGGGAGACCCAGAAGATCCGCAAATATGAAGACCTTCCCCCTTGCTATAACTTCATCCTAATAGGGTCGGAGACCCTTGGAATATGGGGCAAGTGTGCTCTAAAGTTCCTCAAAGAGCTGGGTGAAAAGCTCATCATAGAAACCAAGGACCACAGAGCGACCAGCTTCCCCTTTCAGAGACTCAGTGCCACGATCCAGAAAGGAAATGCCTGCAGCATTCTGGGCACGTGGCCCACCGCCGGGGAGCTGGACGAAGTATTCGATATGTAGCTTTGAGTTGTTATCTATGTTGTTTTACTTTCTATTGTATTTTTGTGAATGTTTTCCCAATGTATTTTGCCTTTAAATAAAATATATATTAAATATGGGGGGTGGTAGGAAAAAATTCTCAAATAGCTTCAGGGAGAACCTTGAGTTTTCCCTGAAGCAAGTTTATTCTTTTCTCTGAGGATGAGGGTCCCCAGGACAATTCTAGAGGTGGTACCTCCCTATATTTATCTATCTATCTATCTGTATCTATCTATCTATCTATCTATCTATCTCTCTATCTATATATATATATATATATATATATATATATATATATATATATATATATATATATATATATATATATATATATATATGTGTGTGTGTGTGTGTGTGTGTGTGTGTGTGTGTGTGTGTGTGTGTGTGTGTGTGTGTGTGTGTGTGTGTGTGTGTGTGTGTGTATTAATAAATGAAAGAAACAATCACTGCAGCCTTATTTTCCTTTGCAATTGTTCAGTCTCTGCTCCTCATCTTGTGTTTGTGCTCACTGTAGAGATTTATAATGTATAGTTAGTTTAACCTTAGCAGTAATGATATAGTTTTCATCTCCAGAAAGAGATAACTATGATCTTGTAACGACTATGACAATTGCAGCCTCTGGAAAACTCATTACCGCACTTACTTTCTATATTAATTTTTAACATAATATGCCCTTTCAAAATATTCTTCCGAGTTCAAATGAACGTATGTTAAATGTTTGTGAGAATGTTCCGACTAAATGTCTAGTAAAACTGTAGGTGAAGCTATAGTCCTGTACGTGTGTTCATCAAAGGTACACACCGTCAACATTCTCTTTTCAATGACTGATCACCTCCCATAGTTCAGACGAAATTGTGGAACAAAAGTTTCTTTTTAGTTTCCAATCGTTGCTGGTGTCTGCTGTGTTCACGTGCAATAAAACAATTTGTTCATGCATCCTATCAGACAGTTGTACATGTTTACAGGAATGTAACACGAAAGTAAGCAATTTAAAAGAACAAAAAGACACAATACCGTGACTGCAACAATAAATAAATAACCCGCATATAGGAGACAGAAAAACTTGCGACTACGTTTCGGTCCGACTTGGACCATTTACAAAGTCACACTAACGCAGAGATGTCAGGTATAATGACTAATACCCGTGTTTCCTGACACGGGTATTAGTCATTTGATATCCCACAGCTGGAGCTTTCGGTCATCTGACCGAGGACTTCTGGTGGCTTACTGGTCCACCTCCTTAAAAAATCATAGTTATGATACTGCAAACACAAAGAGTAAGGGAACCAGTATATATATAGGCCAGGGGGACAGGGACGGGACCAAGAAAGGAAGAAAAAGAAGTGGTGGTTGTTATGCTGGTTGTGGAAATAACAGTAGAAGTAATTGCAGTAGTAGAAAGTAAGTACAGTAGTAGTACTACCCCCTCGTCTATATATACAGGCTCCCTTTTGTATTAGTATGACTTTGTAATTGGTTCAAGTTGGGTCGAAACGTCGTAGTTGCCTTTTCTCTCTCCTTTATGATGGTTATATATGTAAACATTTTTTAACTATCATAACCTTCATTTGTTATTATTATTATTATAATCAAGGGGGAAGCGCTAAACCCGGAGGATTATACAGCGCCTGGGGGGAGGGGGGGATGTGGAAGGCATTCAGGCTTAATTCGGGGAAATGGAGCACAGATCCAATTCCCTAAATCAAGAGCCCCTCACCAACATCAAGGAACCTTCCTTGAGGGGTCTTTCGTTATTAAACAAAAGTCTGACAAAATCAATAACATAAATAAACATACGGATCATGGTGACATCACCTTCCTGACCGATATATACATGGAAGGAATTTTTTTCCTAATTCATTTGCCCCTAAAACATTATGTGGGTAGTTTTATCTGTTTAGACCATCTGAACAATTCATGATTCTTCGATTTAAAAAAAAAAATATTTTAATTAAATAAAAACAGACACACGGCTATCAATGATGTATACAGCAATGTATTGTATGTTAAAAATATTCTTTTTTTTAATTTCCTGATCACTGTAACATGTTCACTGTAGTATATATTACACTTAGTAATTTATTAGAGGAAACGTTTCGCCACGAGTGGTTTCTTCAGTCCTACACTTAGTAATTTATTAGAGGAAACGTTTCGCCACGAGTGGTTTCTTCAGTCCTACACTTAGTAATTTATTAGAGGAAACGTTTCGCCACGAGTGGTTTCTTCAGTCCTACACTTAGTAATTTATTAGAGGAAACGTTTCGCCACGAGTGGTTTCTTCAGTCCTAATCAGAAGCCACTCGTGGCGAATAGTTTCCTTTAATAAATGTCGTGAACTCTTCATGTCTTTTTCTATATCTTGTAGGTATCACCATACCATTTTTCACAGTAATATATTGCACATTGTTATATTCGCATCACTATAAAATATTGCACGTTGTTACACAATGTACGCTGCAATTATTTCAGCATTGCAATATATTTTTCCTTGTAATCAGGCCCGCAGCCAAGGGAGGTCTTGGGGGGCGACGCTCCCAAGACCCCCTGAAATGAGGCTAAATTGCAAGGGGAATCTGTAAATTAGTAAATTCCTGGCGAGAAGACCTAGCTAGGTGACAGCATAGTCACGGGCACTGCTGATGACACTCTGATATATAACAACCGTCCATGCTTCGCTCTTCATTTTTTTTTAGAGTATTAGTGTTTTGCTACATAATGTAGGGCGCAGGTTCGCTGTTAGCACATATAAATCTCAGGACGACTGAGGATCGATGCCAGGCTACGGGTTCAGACTTCACTCATTCCGTGATTTCTCTGCAATCACGTTATTACAATTGTGTGAGTTACATAAAGAAGTCGATTCTGTAAACCATGAGTTAGAAAACTTTCTTTTGGTCTGGATTCTCTTCCACTCAAAGAGACGGGTATTATCAGGATTATCATGAGGGAGGTCGGAAAGACAGTGGTGATAGCTGCCTGTATGACTCCGCCTTCTGCTGCTACTACTCACCTGTCTGCAGTATATAAGCCACTTCTCCAAGCATATGCCGTACTTTCTCAAGATTGATGGACATATCGACTCTAGGCTGAGGGACTGATTACCTCAAACTTCTCATCTTCCACTGTTCTTCTCTGTATAAGCGAAACGTTTCCTCAATAAAGATTCCCAAATGTTGCACAAGTGTCTCATTCCTCAACTTGTCGGTTTTCTTAACCATTTGCATCATATTCTAAGGAGTTGTACATGCTGCCAAAGTTGCAGATATTTCTAATAAAGAAAACAGATCAAGCATTTGTAACCTAAATCAGTAAACAGAAGACCAAAACAGCTCTAGGGTAAAAAGAGAGGCATTTGCAGGCGAATCAAAAGAAGAGAATGTCACCTTATTGGTCAATATTATTTTAAGATAAAAGCCAAAAAAGAATAAGGAAAGTCAAGCCACTGAAATTAAGGTCGCAAGGAAATAAAAGGCCAACTCAAGAGGTTTCTTTCAGGTAAGAAAGACTGAAGAAGCCACTCGTGAACTGTACATAAATATCTTCTTTCTCTCAAGTATGTAAGAAGATTAGAATATGATAACCCCATTTAAATGTAGCTTCAATGGGCATCATTTAATAGCTTATCCCTCCCCCCCCTTGTTTTTAAAAACACAAGAGAATACAAACGAAATCCCAGAAATCAATAGTTATGTAGGTCAGAACGATAATACATTATGCACGATCAAAGTCATTAGTGACATGGTTCTCGGACAACTACCTAGATTAATATCACACAAGTCGTCGGGGCTGACGAGATTCTTTAAGGATTCTGAAAGAATGTGAGAAACCTAATAACACGTTAACTAGTTTCTTCAACAGATCCTTACAAATGAGTATCGTTTCGGTTTAGTGGAAAATGGCAAATACACAGATAACCCACACATAGGAGAATGAAAATATGATGACGTTTTGCTCCGTCTTGGACCATTGACCATTATTTATGTACTGTTCTAGTCATTGTATTGTGCAATTATATTCTTTTCGAAAATGGCAAATGTTATACGCATTTGCAGTGTGGAAGATAGGTCCTCATCTGCAAGTTACAGCCCAATTAACCTAACATTAACTGTGGGAAAAGTCGATAGAATAATAAAAAATCGGATACAACGCGAAGCCATAAAAAATAAAATTATTTAGGAATTTGAAAAGGAAAGAGCACTGCAGCAGGCCTACAGGCCCATGCCAGGCAGGTCTAATTCCCATTCACTCAGGTACTTGGGTATCTTGGGTTAGGTATCTTTATTCTGAAACGTTTCGCCTACACAGTAAGCTTCTTAAGTCGAGTACAGAAGAGTTTGCAGAAGCAGTAGAGAAGTGAAGACGACGTAATCAGTCCATCACACTTGAAGACGTAGTTCAGAGGTGGTCAGTTCCTCAGCCTAGAGAAGAGTCTTGTTCCATAGTCTGAATCATTGTTCCAACCCTCCTGCCTGTGCTCAGAATCTTCACGACTACGGTGCTTTCACCAACTCCATGGCCGAGGGACTGATTACCTCACCTTTTGTATATAGTTCTACTGTCTTCCAAATTATGCCCTCGAATTTGTATTGATAAAGTCACTGGTTGGTGAAATGTCTAAAATAAATATACATAGAGTTTGCACATGCGTCTATTTTTATTATGGGAATCTTTATTGGGGAAAAGTTTTGCCAAACAGAGGCTTCATCACTACAAAGAAGAACAGTGTAAGGAGAGGAGGAGTTTGAGGTAATTAGTCCATCAGCCTGGAATCGATGTATTCAGTCCATAAATTTTGAAGAGAGTACAGCATATGGTCGGAGAAGTGACTTATATACTGTAGTCAGGTGAGTCAAAGCAGGAGGAGGCAGGGTTATAGTGGAACTACCCACTAGTGTCAGTAGGTCTTCACTTAAAGGTTGAACAAGTATTGAAGAATTCCTGGTATCAAAATCCCATGATGTTGCAGTGTTCGATAGATGTGATAAATGGTATTGAAAACCGACAAATTGAAGAATGAGACACTTATGCAACATATGGCATGCTGCTGGGCACAGGGACAGCAATAAGTTGTAAGTGAAGAAGAGGATAGGCCCCCTTCAGATGAGCTATCAGGCCACCTGGAGGATCCAGAAAATGATAAGGGAAGCAGCGATGACTATGTTTAAATGGGACCCAGAGATGCGGAGGGAAAAGCAATGGGAAGTGGAGAGGGAGAGGTCAGTTTTTATTCATGGGCTTCAGGACACCAAAAGGAGGACATACAGAGAAAGACGAAAGGGAGAGAAAAAATATATTGAAAATATCATTAAACGAACAAGGGAAGAGGATATGACCGAGCTGATAAATTTTCAGAGAGTAAGGGAATACTCAAGGGAAAGAAATCGGCCATACAAATTGATTTTCAAGACAGAAACGGTGCAAAAGAGGATCCTACAGCAGAAACCACAGATAAAGTAAACAGCAAAATATCAGCGAGTGCATTTATAATGAGAGAGAATGAGAACAGAATGACAGAAACTGAGAGAGAGGATACAAAGACGAAAGGGTAAGTAAGAGAGACAAGGCCAGAGTCAGGTGAGGACATGCAGAATAGGGAGGAGCAGCAAACACAATCATCTGCAGAACCACCCACAGCACCCTGCAACCAAACTAACCCAAAACAAACTACAGTCTACACTCACAGCCCACACTGCCCCAGCACAAACCCCACCTACACAACAGCCACCCATAGAACCCTACCAGGTCTCCCACTTCCCCAGCCCCCGCAAAATCCCCAGAATAACGTTTTCGAAAAGAAGCTGAAGGTATGGCACACAAATTCAGACGGAAGAATGAATAAGCGTGAGGAGTGACATGAAAGAATTATGGAGGCATTCCAGGACATCATAGCACTCACAGAAAACAAACCATTGGGAATGATAACAGATGCAATCTTTCCATCTGGGTATCAGATCCTGATGAAAGATAGAGGGAAGAAAGGGGTGTGGAGGAGTTGCACTGCTAATCAAAAACCAGTGGAGATTTAGGGAGTTCGAAGGAGGGGACAGAGGGGAAGCAAGAGACTATATAGTAGGAACACTTCACACTGAGGGTCCCAAGATGGTGAGTGCAGTGATGTACAACCCATCACAGAATAGCAGGAGGCCAAGACAAGAATATGATGAGATCAACAGAGCAATGGTTGATACACTAGCTGAGGTGGCCAGAAGGGCCCACAAGAGCAGGGCTAAGTTACTAATTGTGGGTGATTTCAATCATAAGGAGATTGACTGGGAAAAGCTGGAGCCACATGGGGGACCAGAAACATGGAGGGCCAAGATGATGGACCAGCATGTTAGAGAAACTATCAGAGAGAGAGGAAAGGATGAGCCAGCAAGACTGGACTTCATATTTACCTTGAGTAGGTCAGATATTGAGGACATCGCAAATGAAAAGCTCCTCGGAGCAACTGATCATAGTAGAGTTGCAAGTAGAGTTACATAGTAGAGTTACAAGTGGAGAGAGAAGCAGGACGAGTAGGATGGGAGAAGCCAAACTACAAAAGAGAGGACTATACAAGCATAACAAATTTCCTGAATGAGGTTCAATGGGAAAGAGAACTGGTGAAAAATCAATAAATGAAATGATGGAACACGTGTTGCAACCCCTGAATGGGTTGCAATGGTTATTATGTATATATATAATTATTATCTTTTCATATAATTTTATATTGCTTATATTTGCGATAATAGCTAAATCGTAAATGTATTGCTTTATATTATTATTTGACTTAGTTATGTTGTTAGGTAGGATGTAACATATTATGTGCTCAGTTCAAGTCTTGATTGTCTAACTACTGTAATTATCGCTCTTTGCTCGTTTCCCTGCCGGCTTCTTGCTGGGCAGCGACCCACGGAGCTATCACGTGATCGAGGTGGGGGGGGTGTCCTCACCTCGCCTGAAGTATTCAGTCTGGCCTAGACTCTCTTGGTGGTTGGACAGATTGTCTGTCTCATTATTCTTGTTAGTTCTGTAGAACTTTGTTCACAGAACATTGTATAGACTTAGTGATTTTCGATGTTGTACTGAGGTTGTGTGTCTCATAGACACTCGAAACAACTCAGGTCCTGAGCTGTAGCTTCTGACATAATTTGTACTGGTATCTGTGTATTATCACAGTCGGGGATTTTTTTATGCTGAACTTAGATTCAGTAGTATGGGAGTTTTGTGACTTTTGTGGAGGATCTGCAGATGGTCCCTACTCAGTGTCGTTATATTATCTCCTTGTTCCTGATTCTGTGTCGCAGTTGCTTGTTATATTGCTATTGGGCTTAGCATTCTTTTTATTGTTCAAGCAGATTGTTCTGACTGCCAGTTGGTCAAGAAGTTAGTTTATTGGAGGACTTTGTCAGTCACTTGATTAAGTCTAGTCGAGTCTTGAGACATAGCGAACTACTTAGAGCACTTACACACATACACACAAACTTACTTGTACATATTTGTAATATCTTATTAAATGTTAATGTACCAGACGGTACTTAAGAATTATAAATGTGATATGTGATTTCAGCACAATAATATTGTACTCGAGAGAAGTGATATTATTTTGATTACTGTGATTAATTTAATTTAATTTGATGATATACCTCTAGACTTAATAAATTTATTAAATTTTAATTTCTCTAGTTAGTAGCCTACCAGTTGTAATCCTAAAGCACTATTGAATCATACTGAATTCTAATGGATAATTGGACAAGGATACTGACTACTTGTTACGAAAACCCAGTAACAGGCTGGATGCTAGAAGGGCAGTCCTTTCTAGTATTCACTGGAGATTTCTAAGCTTTTAGAATCGCGTTTTTTGTAACAACACGTGACAACAAAATACAAAGAGGCAGAGGAGAGGTTTGTACAGAAGGGAAACAGAAACAATAGGAAGACCAGAACGAGCCCTAGATTTCCCAAAGGTGTAGAAAGGCCAAAACTAAGTGCACTAGAGAATGGAAAAAGTATAGAAGACAAAGGACACAGGAAAATAGGAAGATTACTCGATGATCCAGAAACAAATATCCACAGATATGGAGGGAGGCCCAGCGGCAATATGAAAATAACAATGAATGAAAAGCCAAATCTGACTCGATGCTGTTCTACAGGTACATCTGGAGGAAAGCAACAGTCAAGGACCAGGTAATGAGGCTGGGGAAGGGAGGAGGGGAGATCACGAGAAACAACAGAGAAGTATGTGAAGAGCTCAACACAAGATTTAAAGAAGTATTTTTGGTGGAGACAGAAACGACTCCAGAAAACCTAAATCGTGAGGCACACCAACAAGTACAGGACACTACCAAGGAGGAGGTGAAGAGGCTGCTAAGTGAACTAGATTCCTCAAAGGCAGTGGGACCGGACAACATCTTTCTGTGGGTCCTGAGAGAGGGAGCAGAGGCACTGTGTGTGCCACTAACAATAATCTTCAATACATCTATCGAAACAAGGAAACTACTTGAAGTGTTGAAGACAGCAAATGTAGTCCCAATATTTATGAAAAGAGACAGACAGGAAGCAGTAATCTACAGACCAGTGTTACTGACATGTATAGTATGGAAAATCATGGAGAAGATTATCAGGAGAAGAGTGGTGGAACACTCACAAAGGAATGAGCTTATACACGATGACCAGCACGGTTTAAGGGAAGGGCAATTCTATGTCAAAAACCTATTGGAGTTTTACGATAGGGTCACGGATATAAGACAAGAGAGAGAGGGGTGGGTAGATTGCATTTTCTTGGACTGTAGGAAGGCTTTCGACATAGTTCCACACACGAGAGTAGTGTAAAAGCTAGAGGAGCAGGCAGGAATAACAGGAGAGGCATTGCAATGGATCAGAGTATACCTGACAGGAAGGAAACAGCGAGTCATGGCACGTGACAAGGAATCATTCAAGACTCTATGCTCCGTGTACGTGAAGCCCATATTGGAGTATGCAACACCAGTATGGAACCCACACCTGGTCAAGCAAGTCAAGAAATTAGAGAAAGTGCAACGATTTTGCAACAAGACTAGTCCCGGAGCTAAAGTGTATGTCTTCCGAGAAGAGGTTTAGGGAAATCGACGTGACGACACTGTAGGACAGGAGGGATAGAGGAGACATGATAACGACATAAAGAAATCCTGAGAGGACTAGGCAAGATGGATAGGGACAGAATGTTTCAGAAATGGGATACAGCAACAAGTGGTCACACCTAGAAGTTAAAGACTAGCATAAGTCACTGGGATGACTGGAAGTATTTCATTAGTCATAGAGTTGTCAGGCAGCGGAAGAATCTGGAGAGTGATGTAATGGAGGCAGGGTCCATACATAGGTTTAAGAAGAGATACGATAAAGTTCATGGAGGCGGGGCCAGGAGCTTTGACTCGATCCTTGCAACCACAAATCGGTAAATAAAAATAGGTAAGTATACACACATACACACACACACACACACACACACACACACACACACACACACACACACACACAGACACACATACACACACACACACACACACACACACACACACACACACACACACACACACACACACACACACACACAGCTAAGAGGTATGTCCTACGAGGAGAGGTTAAGGGAAATCGACCTGACGACACTGGAGGACAGGAGAGATAGGGGGGACATGATAACGACATACAAAATACTGAGAGGAATTGACAAGGTGGACAAAGACAGGATGTTCCAGAGATGGGACACAGCAACAAGGGGACACAGTTGGAAGTTGAAGACACAGATGAATCACAGGGATGTTAGGAAGTGTTTCTTCAGCCACAGAGTAGTCAGGAAGTGGAATAGTTTGGGAAGCGATGTAGTGGAAGCAGGATCCATACAAAACTTTAAGCACAGGCATGATTAAGCTCACGGTTCAGTTAAAGTGACCTAGTAGCGACCCCTGCAACCTCAACTAGGTGAGTACAACTAGGTGAGTACACACACACACACACACACACGAAAGGCCGGTAGACGCTAGTGACCACGTGGTCTTGAGTTCAGAATACATAGTGGAGTTAAGAATGGAGAGTAAAGCAGCACGAGAAGGACGGGACAAGCCAGACTTCCAAAAAGGGGACTCCAGGTGTGGTGGGTAAGTGAGCTAGATGGAAAGACCGTAAACGAAATGATGGAACACATGACCACAGTGTGCAGGGAAGCAGTTGAGAAGTTCGTACCAAAGGGCAACAGAAACAACGGGAAGACCAGAGTGAGCTCATGGTTTACCAAGAGGTGTGGAGAGGCCAAAGTCAAGTGTACAATAATATGGAAAAAGTATAAAAGGCAAAGGACCCAGGAAAACAGGGAGTTAAGTCAAAGAGCCAGAAATGACCATGCATGGACAAGGAGAGAAGCCCAGCATGAATACAAGAATGGCATAGCATCAACAGGCAAATCTGACCCAAAGTTGTTATCCAGTTACACCAGGAGGAAAACAACAGTCAAGGATCAGGTATTCAGTTTGAGGAAGGAAGGAAGGAAGGAGGGGAGCTCACAGATAATGACCATGAAGTATGTGAAGAACTCAGCTCAAGATTCAGGGAGGTATTCACAGTGGAGACAGAGAGGTTTCTAGAAAACCGAGGAGGTAGAGTGCACCAGCAAGTGCTGGACATACCGGACACACTCGAGGATGAGGCAAAAAAACTGCTTGGGGAACTAGACACCTCGAAGGCGATGGGCCCAGATAATGTCTCTTTTTGGGTCCTGAGAGAAGAAGCAGAGGCATTATGTGTGCCTTTAACAACAATCTTCAATAAATCTATCGAAAACGTGCAACTGCCTGCGATGTGGAAGACACCAAATGTAGTTCCGAGTTTTAAGGAGACAGACAGACTGTACCAAACTGCAGATCAGTGTCGCTGACATGTAACTAATGTGATGGAGAAGATTATTAGGAAAAGTGTGGTGGAGCACCTAAAACTGAATAGATTAATATATGACAACCTGCAAGGTTTTAGGGAAAGAAAATCCTTCATCACTAACCTACTGGAGTTCTATGACAAGGTAACAGAAGTAAGACAGGAGAGAGAGGGATGGGTAAAGTGCATCTTCTTGAGCTGTGAGAAGGCTTTCGACACAGTTCCATACAAGAGACTGGTTGAAAAAAATTGAGGAGCAGGCAGGAATAGGAGGGAAAGCACTGCATTGGATCAGGTAATACCTGACAGGAAGGAAACAACGTGTGTCTGTCCGAGCCGAGGTGTCAGAGTGGGTGTAAGTGCCGAGTGGGGTTCCACAAGGGTCAGTCCTGGGTCCTGTGCTGTTTCTTGTATATGTGAGTGATATGACTTAAGGGATAAAGTCAGAGGTGTCCTTGTTTGCAGACGATGTGAAAATATGGAGAGAATGTAAACAGAAGAAGATAAGGTAAGTCTACAAAGGGATCTGGGCAGGCTGCAAGCTTGGTCTGACAAATGGCTTCTGGAGTTTAACCCCAGCATGTGCAAAGTTATAGGGATTGGAGATGGACAAATGAGACAGCAGACGGAGTACAGCCTAAGAGATCAAAGGCTAAAAAACTCAATGAAGGAAGGATCTTGGGGTAAGCATCTTACCGAGCAGATCTGAGGCGCACATCTACCAAATAACTGCTGCAGCATACGGGCGCTTGGCAATTTTGAGAATAGCATTTCGACATCTAAGTAAGGAGACATTCACGACACTGTACACCCTGTACGTCAGGCCCATATTAGAGTATGCAGCACTAGTATGGAACCCACACCTGGTCAAACACGTCAAGAACTTAGAGAAAGTGCAAATGTTTGCAAAAAGACTAGTCTCGGAACTGAGGGGTTTGTGCTACTAGGAGAGGTTACGGGAACTCAACCTGACAACTCGGGAAGACACGAGGGATAGAGGGGACATGATAACAGCAAATAAAATGTTGAGAGGAATTGTCAGGGTGGATGGGGACAGAATGTTTCAGAGATATGACACAGTAACAAGGAGACACAGCTTAAAGTTGAAAACTCAGTTAAGTCACAAGGATGTTAGGAAGTATTTCTTCAGCCATAGAGTTGTCATGAAGTGGAACATATATGGAGAATGATGTAGTGGAGGCAGGATCCGTATGATAAAGCTCATGGAGCAGGGAGAGAGTTGACCTAATAGCGACCAGAGAAGAGGCGGGGCCAGAAGCTATGATCCGACCCCTGCAACCTCAATTAGGTGAGTACAATTAAGCGAATACACACACACACACACACACACACACACACACACACACACACACACACATATCGTATCTCTCCTTGAAGCAATGTATGGATCCATACATTGCTTCAAGAAGAGATACCATAAAGCTTATGGAGCTGGGAGAGAATGGACCTTGTAGCGACCAGCAAAGAAGCGGGGCCAGGAGCTGTGAGTCGATCCCTGCAGCCACAATTAGATGAGTACACAGTCACACACACTAGACATGTAATGTAACTCTTAATATAAATTCAGTTCCAGCGATGGAGTAACAAGTCTATCCCTAACCCTTGTGGAAGCTACATGAGTGCCCAGCGAGACCAGCACAATTTTCGTAAAAGATTCAGGTGACTAGCGAAACAAAGCCGCTTAACTATGGAATTACAGACAGAAACCTAGATACAGCAGACACAGCAGCATCCCAGGAATAGCTTGGCTCGCGCCGATAATTTCCTTCCGCGATTGCCATTAGGACTTCGTAAGGGTCGGTAGCATTTTAA
The DNA here is from genome assembly GCF_038502225.1 of Cherax quadricarinatus. Taxonomy (NCBI): domain Eukaryota; kingdom Metazoa; phylum Arthropoda; class Malacostraca; order Decapoda; family Parastacidae; genus Cherax; species Cherax quadricarinatus. Next base: position 18,838,984 of record NC_091302.1, read on the forward strand.
CGGGAGTATCTGGGGATTTTTCTCTTACGTGTTAGACTACGTCTGTGATAACAAGACAGAATTATTGTCACTGGATTCATCCATCATTGAGGTTTTAATCTTTGTTTTCCACACTCTAATGCCTAAGTCCAGGCACTCTGTTATGTGTTACTGGCCACATACTGTCTCATGCTTGTGTTTAGCATTTTGTTATATCACAACTCACACACTGTCTCATGCTTATGTCTAGTATTTTGTTAAATTACTATCCACACACTACCTCATGATTAAGTTTACAATAGCTTTAAGTTTCTTGACAAATCAATGTCTTATATTCAAGCTAATTATCGTGTTCTGGGTTATTAGCTACACACTGCCTCATACTGTGGTCAACCATCGTGTTGAATCTATAGAAACACATTTTATTCAGCTGGAGTAAAAGCTTTATACTGAATTATATCACAGTAAAACTCTGTTTATCTCGAACAATAAAAGTGAGCTTTTTTTGGTTTATCAGATAGAAAAACCTTTCGACTACATCAATATCATTCATGTTACTTACAGTATTCACCCCACTTGTAAACAATATTTATATCCCTAGAATAAGTATAAATGTAAACTTTCAATGTGTATACACTGCAAGATAAACATCTACCGATGTATATACCTTTGTATAACGCAGTTGGTTAATTGCGTTTATAGCCTGTCTACTATACAAAGGATCATTAAGGCTGCATGTAAACTGTTTATAAGAAGTCAAGGATGCTTTAATCAATAAAATTTGGCTTAATATATATTCTCAGCACAAATACACTGAGACATATACATCTCTCAGCATAAATACACTGAGACATAAACACCTATCACTGTTAAAATATACTCTCAACATAAGTATACTGATATATATATATACATATATATATATATATATATATATATATATATATATATATATATATATATATATATATATATATATATATATATATATATATATATATATATATATATCAAGGAATGAATGCCCCTGATGGAGAGCATGAAATCACATCATCAGAGGGTGTCCAGCAAGGGGATCCTCTTGCACCATTTCTCGTCCGTATAGCGGTTAGGGAAATCACAGTCAGACTGACAAGTGAGTTAAACATCTGGTTCCTGGATGATGGCACACTAGCAGGTACAAAGGAGTCCTTAGATGATCTTACACAGGTAATGACACGGGAACAGGAAATGGGTCTCATCTTGAGTCCATCTAAATGTGAAATCATCTCAGTCAATCAACAAGTGATAAATGCATTGAGGTCCAAACTACCAGGAGAATCAGTTATTGCATCTACAAAGAGCGTCTTGCTTGGAACACCTCTGGGAAGTGATGCCATTGACACAATCCTCAGGAAGGAATTGGAAGAGTTGAGGAAAATGGAACAACGAATAGGCAATCTTGACACCCACGATGCCTTGTACCTTCTCACAAAGTGCTTGAGTCGGCCCAGGTTGACATATTTCCTAAAATGTGCACCTTCATATTATAGCCCTATACTGCACGAATATGACAGTATCCTGAGGCAAATTTTTACGAATGCACTTAACCTTACTCTAGAAGACGGGCAGTGGAACCAAGCTACACTTCCAGTCAGACTAGGAGGCATTGGCGTCGGCAAGTCATCATAGACTGCACTACCTGCTTTTCTGTTCTCATGTATTGCATCCAGAGGGCTTGTAGCAGCAATTCTCTCTGAACATCTTAGGGACAAGGTTGGAGTCCAGGACCAGAAGTTCATTAACGGAGCCATGATCTGGGATAATCTAACGGGCTCTGAAACCAGACCTGCTCCCCCCAACAACTACAAACAGTCGCACTGGGATGGCCCGATAGTGGAGAATATAGCCTCAACAATGCTTCAGAGTGTGTCAGGGAAAGCTAGAGCCCGCCTCCTGGCAGTGAGAGCTCCTCACGCAGGGGACTTTCTGTTGGTTGTTCCCAACTCCAGCCTTGGCACACGCCTCGACCATCCGCGTTTGTGTTGCCCTTCTACTTGCCGCCCCAATTCTCGCCAAACACAGGTGTATGTGCGGCAGTGAAGCAGCAGACGGATTCGGGTACCATGGTTTTGTGTGCCGTAAATCCGAGGGAAAGATTGCAAGACATAAGGAAGAGCTTCAAAACAGCCGGATGCCCAGCAGTAAGGGAGCCACCCCAACTATGCACATCTGATGGCAGCCAGAAGCGTCCAGATGGTATCACCCTTCAAGCCTGGACAGACGGTAAGCAGGTGGTGTGGGACTACACATATGCATCTACCTTGGCTGATACCTATCTCCAATGCAACAGGAAGGAAGGAGAGGCAGCCGCCAGCTTCAGGGAGTCCCAGAAAGTCTAGAAAATATGGAGAACTTGCCCATCATTATATGTTTGCTCACATAGGCTCAGAGACCGTTGGTTCATGGGGAAAGAGTGCATCTAAGTTCCTTAAGGAGCTAGGCAAAAGACTTATCAGGGTAACTAGGGATCCCAGGGCAGATAGTTTTCTGTTCCAGTGACTCAGTGCGGCCGTTCATAGAGGTAATACCTGCTCTATTTTGGGCACACGCCCCAGCACTGAGGAGCTGGATGAGATTTTCGCATTATAATCAGTGACAAACACGTAACAATATGTACTAGCTATGTACTAGATTAAAACAACTAAGATTAAAACAACATAAATATAGCATTAGAACTGGACAAGATTCTAATGCTCTATTTATTCATGTAAGAGATTTTAACCATCCAATTGATTTTCAAAAAGTTGAGAAAGTAGAATCAAGCAAGTCCATGGTCGACAGGAATATAATTGAATCTTGTTTCATAAAAAGCAGTTTTGATAATAATATGAATATTTCCTTTGGTTTATATAAATTAGATCCATTTATAATTAATAGAATTTGGGAAGAATTTAATAATACACTGGACAAATAATAATTTTTAAATTTTCTTGGGTAGAATAGTTTGTTGGTGAGTTGTGCAAAGGACCTGTCCAGTTGGGCCGGCGCACGTCAGGTGTTTAACCGTTGTGGGATCTGATAGTGAGGTGTTGGCCAGAGAGGGGGAGAAGGGGGAAAGAGGGGGGAGATGGAAGAGCGAGAGGAGAGAGAAATGTTAGAGGGGGAGAGATGTTAGGGGGGGGAGGTGTTAGAAGGAAGAGATGTTAGAGGGGAGAGATGGGAGAGGGAAGAGAGAGAGAGAGATAGGTAGAGAGTGATAGGTAGAGAGAGAGATATAGGTAGAGTGAGATAAGTAGAGAGAGATAGGTCTCTACCTAGGATAGGAAGAGAGGGAGAGAGGGAGAAGGAGCGAGGTTCAGATGGTCAGTTCACAGGATGGTGTGAAATCCTGTGTATGTGTGTGTACTACAGCTTACACGTGCTTGTTCCTGTGTGTGTGTGTGTGTGTGTGTGTGTGTGTGTGTGTGTGTGTGTGTGTGTGTGTGTGTGTGTGTGTGTGTGTGTGTGTGTGTGTGTGTGTGTGTGTGTGTATGTATGTGTGTATGGGTGTGTGTGTCTGTGTGTATGCGTGTCTGTATGTGTGTGTGTATGTGTGTGTGTATGTGTGTGTGTATGTGTGTGTATGTGTATGTGTGTGTATGTGTGTGTGTGTGTGTATGTGTGTGTGTATGTGTATGTGTGTATGTATGTGTGTGTGTGTATGTATGTGTACTCACCTAGTTGTACTCACCTAGTTGAGGTTGCGGGGGACGAGTCCGAGCTCCTGGCCCCGCCTCTTCACTGATCGCTACTAGGTCACTCTCCCTGAGCCGTGAGCTTTATCATACCTCTGCTTAAAGCTATGTATGGATCCTGCCTCCACTACATCGCTTCCCAAACTATTCCACTTACTGACTACTCTGTGGCTGAAGAAATACTTCCTAACATCCCTGTGATTTATCTGTGTCTTCAGCTTCCAACTGTGTCCCCTTGTTACTGTGTCCAATCTCTGGAACATCCTGTCTTTGTCCACCTTGTCAATTCCTCTCAGTATTTTGTATGTCGTTATCAAGTCCCCCCTATCTCTCCTGTCCTCCAGTGTCGTCAGGTTGATTTCCCTTAACCTCTCCTCGTAGGACATACCTCTTAGCTCTGGGACTAGTCTTGTTGCAAACCTTTGCACTTTCTCTAGTTTCTTTACCTGCTTGGCTAGGTGTGGGTTCCAAACTGGTGCCGCATACTCCATTGTGGGCCTAACGTACACGGTGTACAGGGTCCTGAATGATTCCTTATTAAGATGTCGGAATGCTGTTCTGAGGTTTGTGTGTATGTGTGTGTAAGTGTGTGTGTGTGTGTGTGTGTGTGTGTGTGTGTGTGTGTGTGTGTGTGTGTGTGTGTGTGTGTGTGTGTGTGTGTGCCCCCACTTCTAAGTATTCATGCTGCTAATAAATACCGGTAGATACCAGTAATTCTAAGCTTACCAGTACTTGTAACACTTATCGATTCTACTTCTAAAATTCAGAAAGTAGCTAGGTTGTAAAATTTAGCTTGTCTCAGCTTAAGTGTCTGACGTTATCCCTCACTACCGCTTTACTCCTTGCACTCTCGTCTATGCTATTTCTACTCTAATTCTGGTAATGGCTTGCAGGAGTGAGTGACCAGTATCTAACAGTGATGCAGGACCAGACTCAACCTTGCAAAATGCAACCTCAACAAGTAAGCAATACTTGCACTGGCAGCGGTGTGATGACAAGTTGCAAGATGCTGATGACGTAGTCGTCGTACTTAGGCCTCCTATCACTATTTTGTAACTCCTTCATCCGTGATGTTTATAGCCATATATGCTCTTGCATCCCGCGTTCCTCAAGTGATTTCACTTTTCACTTATTACAGAATACACTTCACATTCGGTGTTACACTTTATATGTATAATGGCATACAAACTGTTGTGACGTCACTACTTCAGTAGGCCTACTGCCACCTTCCCTTGTTGTATATTTTATTTTTTCTTTCTCCTTTTGCTTATTAACTTTTTCACTCTCACATTACGATGCCCCACATTTCACTTGTTAACCAAATGCTGGTAATTCTTGATCACCCGTTTCCACACTCACTTTGATCTTTTTATGTTTGTATCTGTGTGGCAACAGCACCTAGTAGATCCACAACGGTTCGGCACTTCAAAAAAAAAAAAATACTGAATTCAGGTTTCCTCTCGATTTTTTCAACTAATAACTATAGTTATCACTCGTAGGTTTGTTCACTGACTTTGTCACTACCACTGATGACTGCCAGCGGTTACTGCACGCCTCAAAAACACGAAGGTTGTCGGAGCCTTGTGCACCCACGTCTGCACCCACCATGTTAGTGTGTGTTGTGTGTGTGGTGTGCATGTGTGGTGTGCATGTGTGTGGTATGTGTGCGGTGTGTGTGTGAGTAGTGCTGTGTGTGTGGTGTGTGTGTACTCTCCTATTTGTACTCACCTATTTGTGGTTGCAGGGGTCGAGTCCTAGCTCCTGGCCCGCCTCTTCACCGGTTGCTACTAGGCCCTCTCTCTCCCCGCTCCATGAGCTTTATCAAACCTCGTCTTAAAACTGTGTATGGTTCCTGCCTCCACTACATCATTTTCTAGGCTATTCCACTGCCTTACAACTCTATGACTGAAGAAATACTTCCTACTATCTCTCTGACTCATTTGTGTCTTCAACTTCCAATTGTGGCCTCTTGTTTCTGTGTCCCCTCCCTGGAACATCCTGTCTTTGTCCACCTTGTCTATTCCACGCAGTATTTTATATGTCACTATCATGTCTCCCCTGACCCTCCTGTCCTCCAGTGTCGTCAGGCCGATTTCCCTTAATCTTTCTTCATAGGACATTCCCCTTAGCTCTGGAACTAACCTTGTCGCAAACCTTTGTACTTTCTCTAGTTTCTTGACGTGCTTTATCAAGTGCGGGTTCCAAACAGGTGCTGCATACTCCAGTAGGGCCTGACATACACGGTGTACAGTGTCTTGAATGATTCCTTACTAAGGTATCGGAATGCTGTTCTCAGGTTTGCCAGGCGCTCATATGCTGCAGCAGTTTTCTGATTGATGTGTGCTTCCGGAGACATGCTCGGTGTTATACTCACCCCAAGATCTTTCTCCTTGAGTGAGGTTTGCAGTCTTTGGCCACCTAGCCTATACTCTGTCTGTGGTCTTCTGTGCCCTTCTCCTATCTTCATGACTTTGCATTTGGCAGGATTAAATTCGAGAAGCCATTTGCTGGACCAGGTGTCCAGTCTGTCCAGGTCTCTTTGAAGTCCTGCCTGGTCCTCATCAGATTTAATTCTCCTCATTAACTTCACATCATCTGCAAACAGGGACACTTCTGAGTCTAACCCTTCCGTCATGTCGTTCACATATACCAAAAATAGCACTGGTCCTAGGACCGACCCCTGTGGGACCCCGCTCGTCACAGGTGCTCACTGTGATACATCATTACGTACCATGACTCGTTGTTGCCTCCCTGTCAGGTATTCTCTGATCCATTGCAGTGCCCTTCCTGTTATATGCGCCTGATGCTCTAGCTTCTGCACTAATCTCTTGTGAGGAACTGTGTCAAAGGCCTTCTTGCAGTCCAAGAAGATGCAATCAACCCACCCCTCTCTCTCTTGTCTTACTTCTGTTATTTTGTCATAAAACTCCAGAAGGTTTGTGACACAGGATTTGCCTTCCGTGAATACGTGCTGGTTGGCATTTATACTCCTGTTCCGTTCCAGGTGCTCCACCACTCTCCTCCTGATAATCTTCTCCATAATTTTGCATACTATACACGTCAATGACACAGGTCTATAGTTTAGTGCCTCTTTTCTGTCTCCTTTTTTAAAAATGGGAACTACATTTGCCGTCTTCCATACCTCAGGTAGTTGCCCAGTTTCCAGGGATGTGTTGAAGATTGTGGTAAGTGGCATGCACAACATATCTGCTCCCTCTCTAAGGACCCACGGGGAGATGTTGTCCGGTCCCATTGCCTTTGAGGTATCGATGTCCCTTAGCAGTTTCTTCACCTCCTCCTCATCTGTATGTATGTCGTCCAACACTTGTTGGTGTATTCCTTGCTGGTGTCCCCATTTGGTCTGTCCCCCCAGAGTCCTTCCTGTCTCTACTGTAAATACTTCCTTAAATCTCGTGTTGACCTCCTCACATACCTCTTGATCGTTTCTTGTGAGTTCTCCACCTTCTTTCCTCAGCCTTATCACCTGGCCCTTGACTGTTGTCTTCCTCCTAATGTGGCTATACAGCAGTTTCGGGTCAGATTTGACTTTCGATGCTATGTCGTTTTCATACTGTCGCTGGGCCTCCCTCCTTATCTGTGCATACTCGTTTCTGGCTCTTCTACTAATCTCCTTGTTTTCCGGGGTCCTATGCCTCCTG